>NC_030442.2:16802500-16937500 GCF_001660625.3 Ictalurus punctatus
CGGTTGACCTCCATTTTGGATCAAGGTGGCAAGAGGAAAAGATGTGACTTGAAAAAAAGTATGCAAAAGTGCGAAAGTATGTGGACACCTGACCATCACACCCATACGCGGTTCTTCACCAAACCGCAGCCTCAAAATTCGAAGCACATGAACACCAACATCAGCGCCTGACCTCGACCTCACTAATGCTCTCGTCTCTGAATGAACACAAATCCCCAGAACATGGCTCCCCAGAGCCACGCCCCAAAATCTCGCGGAAAGATTCCAACAATCTCTCGTGTATACGTTTTTTGTATTTTCCCCAAAATGTTTCTGATTGTTTTTTTTCTCGCTTCACTTTTCATACGTTGCAGTCTCATACCGACGGCGGAGAAAGTTCTGACGTGATCTGTCTTGGTTTCAATTTTTTCCATCACAAAAACCTGCCATTTTAACAGGGGTGTGTAGACTTTTTAAACCCACTGTACATATATACCGTACATATGCACAAATAATGCTGTTTAGGTCTGGGGGGGGGGGGGGGGGGGGGGTTGAATGCTCAATATTTAAGCTCAAAATATCCCTCCGTGCTCATTTTTATAAAGAGTGTCAATAATTCTGGAACGGTCTGAAAAACGGACGCTGGTGACGTGGTGACTGTAGCGGAAGTGAGAACAGGAAGTTGACTCGTGGACGTTCCTCAACGTTAAACGGATGAAGATTACGAGGTGTTGTTCTTCCATGGTTTAAAACAGGGGTGGTAACGGTAACTCCGCTTCATCGCGTAAAATATCACCTTTGGCCGTATGGCATCAGTACGTGAGGAATTATCCAGGAGTGATTTTCCCCGTCATAGCAAAACGACCTTGTGTGACCCCCTCAGGGCAGCTCAGGGGTGAACCCGAGGGCACGCGCACGCTATTGGAGCTTTACACAAAGTTAGCGCAGAACAACATGGCTTCTTCACATCAGTATGCGAGTGCAGACGTCTCTGAGGAAAAGCGCGCGACAAGACAAACGCACGTCTGCGAGACAGATGTCTGCACTCGGTGTAACAATCACACGGCGAGGAGAAAGCCCTCTCACAGGAGTATACCTTCAGCACGCCCGACTATGTGTTATATAGATTGTGAGAACGCACAAAGGAATGATGGGAAATGGCAGTGGGAAAGTGGAGAGCTCTGTGTGTGTGTGTGTGTGTGTGTGTGTGTGTGTGTGTGTGTGTGTGTGTGTGTGTGTGTGTGTTGGAATATAATAATGCATGCAGCGTGTTCCCGCAGACCGAAATGAATACACTTGACCTAGAAGCACATTGAATTTTTTTCTGCATCTTTTTTTTTTTTTTAGAGAAAGCAACCAACAGTCATTTCCATAATTATTGGCACCTTTCAGAAGAGTATGAATGTGCCAAAAATGATTGAGCGTAAAATATCACACATAATTAAACAATTAGAGAGACTGTCGTTCACGCTCGAAAAATTCTAATCAGATTCCTTTAAATAAGTGATATTTTTTAATGTGTGTGATAAAATAATTAGCAGTCCAAAACAGTATCTTTAAAAAAAAAAAAAAAAAAAAAGCAAATTGTCGTTAAAAAAAAAAAAAGATTGCTTTCAAGATCTTTAACTGTTCCAGATTTGTAAAACTTTATGGTGCCAGTAATTTTCAAAGCGGTGTTTTGCAGAAATAAAACTTCTTTTATTTAAAGAAATTGTTTACCAGTACTACCAAATATCACATTTCGACCAAATATGTAAAATCTTGTGTAAATCTTCTTGTTTAAAAGTCTGGATTAATAATCTCTGTTCTTTCCAGAGCAGTGTTTCTCAGACACGAAATGTTGGGGTTTTTTTTTAAATCATTTAGGCTCTTGGAAATATTGCTTAAATATCCTTAAAATATTAAGTATTATTCAAAGAAAGAAAAAAAAAGTAGTAGAATTTAGTAGAAATCATTTAGACTACTAAAGAATATTTTTTATTATTATTATTTTTGAATTGCTGTCAAGATCCAGAATCAAAACTGAAAAAGTCTTTAAAAGGTTAAAATATATATATATATATATATATATATTAATAATAAAAAATTGTTTAAAAGTAAACAATCTTCACTAATCCAGATTTTACCAAAACCAATATCAATAATTTAATAATCTAAAGAATATTTATAAATATATATATATACCTAATACTAATTACATATAAATATATAAATTACATATTAAATATAAATTACATATAAATTTATCAATATATATACCTAATACCTAATAATACGTAAAGAATATTTATATATATATATATATATATATATATATATATATATATATATATATATATATATATTCTTTCTTTTCTTTTATATGTTTTTTACATTTTCTTTAAAAAAAAAAAAGATTCAAAAGGCTGGAGTAACATCTCTTAAGATTTTGTAAAACGTGAAAAAAACAACAACAATATGAAAGCAGTGCTTTGGGGGAAATGACACGCATTATTTTTTTAATCGTTTGAAAATGACATTGACGCTAACATAAAGCTACACAATAGAGTTTAAACTTTGTATGTCGGAAGCTTGAAATGTCTCACTAACTCTGGATAATTGTCCGTAACTGAAGCCGTCATTTCGGTCAGATATAAGCGTGTTTACGACTTGCCTCGTACGGCTTGGCTTCCCCTTGTGCGTGACGATATTGCGTTAGGGGTGTCGAGAGAAATGCACACTCTCCATCACGCACACCGGGGATTTCTCTATTTTCCAACCGGATTCGATTTTAGATTTGACATTTGGCGAGCACATGGCCTATTTAGAGGAGAGGAAATGACACGCTGCTCGTACAGGGTTCGGTCTTATTGGAAACGTCTTTCTGCGGGATGATAGCGTGCAGATGAAGCTCGGAGATCATTAGTTATGCGGCAGTGATTAGTGCTCACTCCGCGTTCGACTTCGCTGCGTCTGAGCGTTTCAGTCACGCTCGCCGTGATGACGGCTCGCTCCGGATCGTACGGGTGGAGCGGAGAGCAGGACTCGGAGTGTGTAGAGTGCTGTATGATGGGGTGTAATTCCTATAAGTTCACGTAAGGTGATTACAATATATATCATACTATTATTATTATTGTTATTATTATTATTATTATTATTATTATTATTATTATTATACCACGGCGCTGATTGGGTCAGACGGAGTTAGTAACTAGGCAAAGCTCAAACTGAGTGGCTAATATTAAGTTTTTTACTAAAATATGTAGAATAAACTGACCAATTATGTATGTAGTATATTTAAGCAATATCGCACGAGCAAGACTGCACTTATACTGAATGTTATCTATAACAATTATGGAAGGAGTCTCCAGTGTCAGCACCAATCAGAGGTAAAGCTGTAGGTTTGTTTGTTTGTTTTTTTTTTGTGTTTTTTTTTACAGCTTACATTTACGCTTTGCTGTTTCTCGGGAGCATGACATGACACGCTGCATATTTTTTGTCTTATTATCTTTAAGAGAGAGAATAAAGAGAGGCCGGTGAGGGAACGGGTGTTTGCAGCTGCTAGAAGGCAAGTGAGAACCTGTTTCCCAGACGTTCCACGACATCAAATGTGACCGTAAACGGTCGAAAAGTACGATGTGTCGTTTATTAGTCCATTACTGATGGTAATCTTTGGTAAATCCGTCGTACTGTAGTATAAGAGGAGTAAAACACTTTAGGACGTGTTGCTACGAGGAAATCATCCACTTGAGGGCGGTAACAGTAAATCCGCCGTATCATTACACCGCCATATCCGGGATCTTTTTCATATAAGAGCACGACTAGTTTGGGCTAGTTTTCAGTCGCGTACATTTCTCTATAACAAATGGAGCTTTCCTAGCAAAGCCGCGTTGTACAGTAAAGTCTTTAGACTAGACGGAAACAATCACTAGCAACTTCTTAGCTCTTTTAGAAAGTCATTTCCTCCGTTATTCATATCTCACTCGACTCCTACGTCTGTTGAAATGTGGATGGGATTTACGGGTTTCGTTTATCGAGTTAGCGAGATAACTAGCTGTCTTGCGAATGTGACTTTGGAGTGCGTTTAGCAGCAGCTCGGTGGACAGACAGGCGATGGAACCCAGTTCATGCCAAAAGCGACAGCTTGGCCTCTTGTTTGACCTCACAAGTTCTATCATACACACACACACACACACACACACTGCTTCCCACAGGCCTGTTTCCTAGCCCGATCACGTAATCCGCTCTGTACAGCAGCAACTCATGACCAGAAATGCCACTGATCTGATACTCGGTACCGGTACCGGGCCGATACCAGCAAAAATGAATAAATAAACCCCTGATGGAGTGGATATCAGAGAAAACATATCGGATTTTAGCTCCTGTAACAAATGCCAAAGATCCGAATTGGATTCGGAAAAGAAACTGGACTGGGATTTTTTTTTTCTTTCGTTGGGATGGATTTTATTATAGTTACGCTTTATACTTTATTATATTTACAACGTCAATGATTTTTGCGTGAAAGAGTTTAACTAAAGTCCTTCAGCTAGAAAAAGATATATATTTTAAAGCATACTACTGTAGTTTTTAAAGAAAACCATGTCAGATGAGTACCATCGGTACCGGCCGATACTCGGGGTTTCAGTATCAGTATCGGAAAATTAAAAGCGGCGGCGTCCCGTCTCTCCACGCGAACGTAGATTTTGGTAGAGCAGGACGACATTAATAACGAAAGCCCCGAAAACAACCCCCCAAAAAAAACATCTGACGTCGGAAAAAAGTACGACACGTTTTTATTCCTTTCTTTTTTTTTCCTCTCAGCCTGTGCGTGGGATACGAGGTCACCATGGTGACCACGCGTTTCTGTTATACGGACATTATCCACTATCCATCCATTATCTACATTATCCATAATCCCCCTATCCGTCTTTTAATCTTTGTAATATACAGTATCGTACAATCGAAATGATTCAGTACACGCATTATCTGTACTTTTATTAGAGTTCATGCTGATTATTTGCTATTTAAAAAAAATACAACGTAGAGTGTCTTTAAACCAGCCCAATCTGGCAACCCTATCATTAACTGTCCCGTCCGCTCCTCCTCCGCTGAAAATGTTCTTAGACCGAGCAACGGGCCATCGTGATTCCTGCCCCGAATAAGCTTTTATTAATGCCGGTTGCAGTTCAAAGTTTTGGCCACTAGGTGTACTAATAAGTCTAACATGCAAGAAATGCGAGCAAATCAGTGGAATATCGCTTTTCTATCATTTTTTAAAAATTGTGCGTCACTCAAAAGAGGTAGCATTGGTGTTTCAGCAGACGTTTATGAACACTAACGTTCGTTGATATAAAGACTGATATAAACGGTCGGGTTCACAACTTTTCCCCTATGGGTGAGCCGCAGCTGGATCTCAGACTTTTAAATGCAAAGTACGATGAGCTAGCTACTGTAGCTAATAAATTGCATTAATACTGATTGCGGAAGCAAGATCATAATTCATTTGATAATACTAATACGTATAACTAATTTTATACGATAGTACTTTTTTGTATTCGTTTGTTTTTGATAATGTCACCGAAACAGAACTTTT
Organism: Ictalurus punctatus; assembly: GCF_001660625.3. Classification (NCBI taxonomy): domain Eukaryota; kingdom Metazoa; phylum Chordata; class Actinopteri; order Siluriformes; family Ictaluridae; genus Ictalurus; species Ictalurus punctatus. The sequence goes on from NC_030442.2 coordinate 16,808,052, forward strand.
CCCCCGAAACGTTATTTGCTAAAACGTCACACTAGTGTCTTTATTTTGACTTGACGTTTTATTTGTCTCAAATTTTCTCCAAATGTTTATCCATCACGAGGTGCACTGAAGCCGTTCTCGCGTCTCGCTGTGGGCCGAGGAATCACTAAAACACTTTGTTGTTTCCGTCCTTTAATTTGTCACCCGTAGTTCTATACCAAATGAGGGAAATGCTTTGTGAAAGGCAATAGGGAGTAGAGTTTGTTCTTTGTGACCTCTATATCCGTTATAAATAAACCCATAGCCCGTACTCCACCCCTGCTTTATGTCCAGTCAGGTCTATCACAGCGGCTCAAAGTGCAAGTGCTGGTGTCTGCTGTAATAGAACCCTGCATTCCCTGCCGTGAATTCGGAGGCTCTTGTTGTTTTGACAGGACGAACGCAGTGATATGTGGCATTATGTCACAATATTTCGCGTACTTTATGGGAAGCGAGGCGACGTTAAGCCACTCTAATGGCCGTCGTTGGGGATTGCATGACTCGGCGACAGCACACACATCACGGCCCGCTCGTTTTAAGATCTTTACGTGCTTGTTAAGAGATTTTATCTCTATAAAGTGGCATGTCCGTGTCATACGGTGTCGGAGGTTATTTATTTCCTTGCAGTAACGGTAATTCGAGAAAGAGAATGAGACCAGCGATAAACAGCTAAACGGTCCGTACGTATATTCTATAGTAAACCAAACTGGATGGACATACTGTATTAAGAGCTGAGCAGACTTTAATAACGCCATCATATTCACAGCTTAGCAGGAAATAACGTTAACGTCGAATCGTTTGGTTTTCTAGCCAAAGTTTTCAACACGTGACCCGTAACCTTTAACCTTAGCAACCTGGGAGTGAAACCTTTCAAAATGTTTCCAGTTATGAAAGGAATATAACGCATAGGGTGTGCTGTGATCGGAAAATAATCCGCGGTGTGATGAAGCAGAGTTACCGTGACCACTCTGACGCCGACCATTTCCCTGTAACAGCATGGGAAGTGTTTTATTCCTATTATACCACAGCGGTTTGCCAATGATTACCATCCTTTCCTTATTATAAACAATAACGCATCAGACTTTTTATCCATTTATAGTTACACTTAATGTGGTGGAAGGTTATACTGTAGCAAGGTTATACTCGTCAGCCTCGCTGGGATTTTTTTTCTCGCGCCCTTGAAGTTAATCAGGCAAAAATTGCAGCTTGTTATTGAAAAACCTCAACACATAACGCTTTGCTTTCCTGTGTGGGGGAAAAACTCAAGTTACAGCTCTACCTCTGACCGTTACAGAGCACTCGCACTGGAGACTCCTTCCATAAATGTTAAATAAACATTTCCTCACAGAAAACGTCGACATATCGATATGTCAACCTTTTTTTTTTTTTTTTTACATTTTTTATTCTACCAATCAATCAATCCGATTTGAGAATCGGTAGAAATATCCAAAAAGCTGTTAGATAACATTAACTTTAACATTACTTAGCTACAGGACAGCAAACAGTCATGCTAGTCACCATGGTGGTTTAGAAAGTTCCTAGCTAACAGGATTTAGCCACCTAGCTACCTTGGTAGCTAAGAGGCTAATGTTAGCAATCAGAAACGTTTATCGTGAGCAGAACCCTGGACAAAAAAAAACACCACCACACATCGTTTTGACTTCAGATACAGCGCCATTCTTCGGATGTCTTATTATTACCTCTCTCTCTCTCTCTCTCTCTCTCTCTCTCTCTCTCTCTCTCTCTCTGTGCAGGAGCTGTTGTTTAGTGTATGTGCATTAAATGTCATCTCCACCATCGTGTGCGCTCTTGCCACGGCCATGTGCTGCATGCAGATGGTCTCTACTGATATTCTGCAGATGGTAAGTGTGTGTGTGTGTGTGTGTGTGTGTGTGTTTGTGTGTTTGTGTGTATATACACATCACAGTCCTGCCCTTAAGTCTGTCCCGTTGTATCATGGAGAATGGATGGAGGCAGTTAAGAGGGATAAAATGCGCCAGCTATAATAAATTGGAGTGGAAAAACAACACAGGGCCATTAGAATGAATCATATCCAAGAGCATATCATTTACACTGAGCACATATTCAAGCGTTCAGAGTGATCGCATATGGCACTGCGCATTTGCAGAGTTACATAACTGTTGGTTTGGTTACACAGATTTGCAACCGAGCAGCGTATACTTGACTGTTGTGTTTTCTCCAAACCATCGTAATGTTCCAGTATAGCATCCTGCATCGTGGAATTCAGAGGGCGTGGTGGGCTCAGAATGACGGACGGGTTAGGGGTAGCGCTACGTTTCACTTCTTATTCAGCTGTAATTTCGCTAGAAGAATTTCGTTGAAGTTGTTGGGTTTTTGTTTTTGTTTGTTTCGTTCTCCAAAAATCCTAAATCTGATATAACCTGTTGCTAGCTAGCCCAAGACCAAGAGAGTATTTTCTGCAGCTTCCAGCTCTGATAGCACCTCCCCAGCATACCGCTGCAAAGACGACTGCTACAGACTACCACAGACTGATCTCTAACATCTTGCTAATTTAAAAAAAAAAAAAAAAAAGGGTGGTATCTCTTTGCAGTCACTCTCAAATTAATTCCCAGAATTGGAAAGTGCACCATGAGTGGACACTCTGCGCAAGAGTATACGTGTGTACTGTAGAGGTACGCATCTCTGCAACAAGCGCGAGGCACAACGTCTGTTTTCTCTGGAACAATACACTGCACATATTCCCTTTCTAATTACCCGGTTCAGTACATTATGTGCTAACGAGTTTCTTTGCTAACTGAGTAGTCAGCTAAAATAGCTAGCTTAGTGAAACCCACTCACGATCTCCAGGATTTACAAATCAAAAATGGAACCGAACCGAGATTTGGTCCAATCTAAAGGACTCGAACGGACGCTTGCTGTTGGAAAATAAAGCAGGAATAAAAGATGGTCGAGGACCACGGCTTTCTCGGTGACCCCAATTTTTAAGAGGTCCTTAAGTGTTATTTTTATGTGTGAGGAAATAAACTGACGAGGATATAAAGTTTTAATATTGCATATAAATAAGGTGTGTGGGTTTATGGCCACTGTGGTAAATCATCAGAATGAGACGAGATGAATGGCTGTAGTGTGTGTGTGTGTGTGTGTGTGTGTGCGTGATATTTAGCGTGCTTCCGGCTGCTGTACGGATCACTGGAGCAAGAGGGGGATTAGTCTCGTCTCATGGTGCAAGGTGGCAATACAAAGAAATCATCAAACACACTCACTGCCACAAAAACAACAGTTTAAAGCACAAAGAAACAAGTGTACCTCAGGACAGTCTGTCTGATTTCTCTCCTGTGTGTACGTAAACCTATTATAACACTGCTATAAACGTAGAACGAAACGTATAAGGGCTTTTGAGCTCCTCTTTCATTGGGAGATCGTGAATTTGACTCCAGGACTGGGACTGCGCAGCACATTTGTCCACTCGTGTTACTGCATTCTGGCATCGAGTGTCGCCATAAATATCTGATCGTTTTCACATAAGGAATTGGCCGAGCGGGCACTACTAAGCGTCGGTCGTTAACCGAGCGCAGGTTGCGTGAGGGGACGTAAACCTCGAGGAGGGTGTTGAGGCAGTGGCGTGCCGTTCCAGACAAGGTCTTGTACGTGAACGTCAAGGCCCTGAATTCTACACGAAGCCGGTGGAGGGAGACGAAGAGGGGTGTGACGTGGGTTTTTCGGGGCTGGTTGCTGCTTTCTGAATCGTCTGAAGGGGTTTGATGGAGCTCGCCGTGAGGCTCAGGAGTAGTATGTTGCAGTAGTCCAGGTCTGAGATAACAAGAGCCTGGATTGTGATCTCAGTATGAACAAATGTTGTTATTTTATCGCAGCAAGTCTGTTATAAGAGGAGTCAGGACACCGTTGGGTTTCTGTGTGTAGAGTATCATGACCGGGTTTAGCTGCTGGTGAGCAGGGCGATGGGAAAGGGGAGGGAGGGGTGTGAGCCCTTCAATTCACACCTCTGCACAATAACAATGGTACAGAGATCGATCAGACAGCACAAGTAAAGCTTTTTTGATACTAAAACACTGTATACAACCGCTATGATAAAATGATAACATTTAAAGCTAGTAGGCTAGGTTAATAACCAGGAAAAACTCATGAAAACCTGCAAATTCTTAAAGCCCCGAGTGTCTACTTTTATAGTGAACTTCAAAGCGGACCACAGGATGTTACGCGTAATATTCCTGTGAATAAATAAATAAATAAATACATAAATAAATAAAAGTATTTCCTTGTGGTTCCAGTTCATGCCTCACAGGGCGCGGACTCTGAGCGCCGACTGCATGACCCCTCACGGCACCATCCTTCACCAGACGCTGGACTTCGACGAGTTCATCCCGCCCATCCCCCCTCCGCCGTACTACCCTCCAGAGTACACCTGCACCCCCGTACTGGAGGGACAGAGGTACAGTCACACCGAGATACACACACTCGCACATATACCCCAGTGGATTATTTTCCTTCAGCATCACACATCCTGAAGCGTTTCATTCCTCTAACACTGCGGCGATTTGCCAACGGTTACGTTTATTAATTACTGACGTCATGTTTTGTTTTTTTTTTAAACTATTTATAGTCACATTTAATATTGTGGAACAACCACGGAATAAGTTAGATCCTGTTATCACGCTAACGTTAAACAGTCATTCCATCACGTTATCTCTTTTTTTCTCTCATGAAGTTAATCAGAGGGGGGGGGACGCAACTTTTCATGTTACAGAGGAAGCGCAACGCGTAAACTCCTCCGTCCCGAAGATGTCGGAAAACTCAAAGTTACAGCTTTACGTCTGACTGTTGCAAAGCGCTGACACTGGAGACTCCTTCCATTAAATATTAAATAAACAGAAAACTACACAGCAGATTTATATAAAAACAACAAAGCATGCAACAAGGGGTAATGTTTATTTTATATATATTTATACATACAGGGGTCATGTTTAATATATATACACAAGGGTCATGTTTAATCTTCTTGTTACCGTTCAGAATAACAATAACTAAAAAAAATAACTTTTTACAGTTTTAAATGTTCATTTGTTGATGTTTTGGAAATTTGACTCAAATCTGGATCGTATAGAATTAAACTATGTGTAACGTTAGTTGAAAATTCTGCCAATCCTAATTTAAACCCCTGTGCTTCTCCAAAAGCATGGCTCAGAAAGTCCAAACTAAAGGAACATAATGCTGTAACATGGCTGCATTTAATGCTCCATGATGTTCATTAAAGCTAGCTGGTATAACTAAACTAAGGTGAAGCTCTTCCCTGACTGCCTAGACTGCGAAACAGCTCTGTGAGTGTGTGTGTGTGTGTGTGTTTTGTCCCGCTGATGAGTCACTCTGGCCCTGGGTCACACTCAGTATAAACAGAATGATATATATGTTTCAAACCAAAAAAACAGTGTTTAATACCTCAGTAGTATGAGGTAAGGTTAAAGAAGTGAGGAATTGAAGTAATAGATAATAATAATAACTGCAGTCTCACTGGGTGACAGAAAAAGGGTCTCATATCCTGACAGAAAAAGGAGACCGCGTGTTTCTAACGTCCGCAGGATTGATTTGTATGAAATGTATGTTTTTAAAAATCCCGCCACGTCGTCTGCATTTGTTTAAGATTGATAAAATTCTCACCTCCAGGGTTGGGGCTTCGAATCCCGGCCTCCGAATTGACGTGTTCTCACCGTGCTTTGGAGGTTTCCTCCGGGTACTCCAGTTTCCTCCTCCAGTCCAAAGACACGCGTTGTAGGCTGCATCGGCGTCTCTAAATTGTCCGTAGTGTGTGAATTGTGCCTTGCGATGGGTTGGCACTCCGTCCAAGGGTGTCTTTTGCTTTGAGCCCCGAGTCCCCTAGGATTAGCTCAAGGCTGTCCGCGACCCTGTGTAGGATAGGTAATATGGAAGATGGATGGTATGGTAGATGAGCGGTATGGAAGATGGATGGTATGGTAGATGAGCGGTATGGAAGATGGATGGTATGGTAGATAGGTAGTATGCAAGATGGATGGTATGGTAGATAGGTAGTATGGAAGATGGATGGTATGGTAGATAGGTAGTATGGAAGATGGATGGTATGGTAGATAGGTAGTATGGAAGATGGATGGTATGGTAGATGAGCGGTATGGAAAATGGATGGTATGGTAGATGAGTGGTATGGAAGATGGATGGTATGGTAGATGAGCGGTATGGAAGATGGATGGTATGGTAGATAGGAAGTATGGAAGATGGATGGTATGGTAGATGAGCGGTATGGAAGATGGATGGTATGGTAGATGAGCGGTATGGAAGATGGATGGTATGGTAGATGAGCGGTATGGAAGATGGATGGTATGGTAGATGAGTGGTATGGAAGATGGATGGTATTCTAGATGAGCGGTATGGAAGATGGATGGTATGGTAGATGAGCGGTATGGAAGATGGATGGTATGGTAGATGAGCGGTATGGAAGATGGATGGTATGATAGATGAGTGGTATGGAAGATGGATGGTATGGTAGATAGGTAGTATGGAAGATGGATGGTATGGTAGATGAGTGGTATGGAAGATGGATGGTATGGTAGATGAGCAGTATGGAAGATGGATGGTATGGTAGATGAGCGGTATGGAAGATGGATGGTATGGTAGATAGGTAGTATGGAAGATGGATGGTATGGTAGATGAGCGGTATGGAAGATGGATGGTATGGTAGATGAGCGGTATGGAAGATGGATGGTATGGTAGATGAGCGGTATGGAAGATGGATGGTATGGTAGATGAGTGGTATGGAAGATGGATGGTATGGTAGATAGGTAGTATGGAAGATGGATGGTATGGTAGATAGGTAGTATGGAAGATGGATGGTATGGTAGATAGGTAGTATGGAAGATGGATGGTATGGTAGATGAGCGGTATGGAAGATGGATGGTATGGTAGATGAGCAGTATGGAAGATGGATGGTATGGTAGATGAGCGGTATGGAAGATGGATGGTATGGTAGATGAGCGGTATGGAAGATGGATGGTATGGTAGATGAGCGGTATGGAAGATGGATGGTATGGAAGATGGATGGTATGGTAGATGAGTGGTATGGAAGATGGATGGTATGGTAGATGAGTGGTATGGAAGATGGATGGTATGGTAGATGAGCAGTATGGAAGATGGATGATATGGTAGATGAGCGGTATGGAAGATGGATGGTATGGTAGATGAGCAGTATGGAAGATGGATGGTATGGTAGATGAGCGGTATGGAAGATGGATGGTATGGAAGATGGATGGTATGGTAGATGAGCGGTATGGAAGATGGATGGTATGGTAGATAGGTAGTATGGAAGATGGATGGTATGGTAGATGAGCGGTATGGAAGATGGATGGTATGGAAGATGGATGGTATGGTAGATGAGCGGTATGGAAGATGGATGGTATGGTAGATAGGTAGTATGGAAGATGGATGGTATGGTAGATGAGCGGTATGGAAGATGGATGGTATGGTAGATGAGCGGTATGGAAGATGGATGGTATGGTAGATGAGCGGTATGGAAGATGGATGGTATGGTAGATAGGTAGTATGCAAGATGGATGGTATGGTAGATAGGTAGTATGGAAGATGGATGGTATGGTAGATAGGTAGTATGGAAGATGGATGGTATGGTAGATAGGTAGTATGGAAGATGGATGGTATGGTAGATGAGCGGTATGGAAAATGGATGGTATGGTAGATGAGTGGTATGGAAGATGGATGGTATGGTAGATAGGTAGTATGGAAGATGGATGGTATGGTAGATGAGCGGTATGGAAGATGGATGGTATGGTAGATGAGTGGTATGGAAGATGGATGGTATGGTAGATGAGCGGTATGGAAGATGGATGGTATGGTAGATAGGAAGTATGGAAGATGGATGGTATGGTAGATGAGCGGTATGGAAGATGGATGGTATGGTAGATGAGCGGTATGGAAGATGGATGGTATGGTAGATGAGCGGTATGGAAGATGGATGGTATGGTAGATGAGTGGTATGGAAGATGGATGGTATTCTAGATGAGCGGTATGGAAGATGGATGGTATGGTAGATGAGCGGTATGGAAGATGGATGGTATGGTAGATGAGCGGTATGGAAGATGGATGGTATGATAGATGAGTGGTATGGAAGATGGATGGTATGGTAGATAGGTAGTATGGAAGATGGATGGTATGGTAGATGAGTGGTATGGAAGATGGATGGTATGGTAGATGAGCAGTATGGAAGATGGATGGTATGGTAGATGAGCGGTATGGAAGATGGATGGTATGGTAGATAGGTAGTATGGAAGATGGATGGTATGGTAGATGAGCGGTATGGAAGATGGATGGTATGGTAGATGAGCGGTATGGAAGATGGATGGTATGGTAGATGAGCGGTATGGAAGATGGATGGTATGGTAGATGAGTGGTATGGAAGATGGATGGTATGGTAGATAGGTAGTATGGAAGATGGATGGTATGGTAGATAGGTAGTATGGAAGATGGATGGTATGGTAGATAGGTAGTATGGAAGATGGATGGTATGGTAGATGAGCGGTATGGAAGATGGATGGTATGGTAGATGAGCGGTATGGAAGATGGATGGTATGGTAGATGAGCGGTATGGAAGATGGATGGTATGGTAGATGAGCGGTATGGAAGATGGATGGTATGGTAGATGAGCGGTATGGAAGATGGATGGTATGGAAGATGGATGGTATGGTAGATGAGTGGTATGGAAGATGGATGGTATGGTAGATGAGTGGTATGGAAGATGGATGGTATGGTAGATGAGCAGTATGGAAGATGGATGATATGGTAGATGAGCGGTATGGAAGATGGATGGTATGGTAGATGAGCAGTATGGAAGATGGATGGTATGGTAGATGAGCGGTATGGAAGATGGATGGTATGGAAGATGGATGGTATGGTAGATGAGCGGTATGGAAGATGGATGGTATGGTAGATAGGTAGTATGGAAGATGGATGGTATGGTAGATGAGCGGTATGGAAGATGGATGGTATGGAAGATGGATGGTATGGTAGATGAGCGGTATGGAAGATGGATGGTATGGTAGATAGGTAGTATGGAAGATGGATGGTATGGTAGATGAGCGGTATGGAAGATGGATGGTATGGTAGATGAGCGGTATGGAAGATGGATGGTATGGTAGATGAGCGGTATGGAAGATGGATGATATGGTAGATGAGCAGTATGGAAGATGGATGGTATGGTAGATGAGCGGTATGGAAGATGGATGATATGGTAGATGAGCGGTATGGAAGATGGATGGTATGGTAGATGAGCGGTATGGAAGATGGATGGTATGGTAGATGAGCGGTATGGAAGATGGATGGTATGGTAGATGAGCGGTATGGAAGATGGATGGTATGGTAGATAGGTAGTATGGAAGATGGATGGTATGGTAGATGAGCGGTATGGAAGATGGATGATATGGTAGATGAGTGGTATGGAAGATGGATGGTATGGTAGATGAGCGGTATGGAAGATGGATGGTATGGTAGATGAGCGGTATGGATGATGGATGGTATGGTAGATGAGCGGTATGGAAGATGGATGGTATGGTAGATAGGTAGTATGGAAGATGGATGGTATGGTAGATGAGTGGTATGGAAGATGGATGGTATGGTAGATGAGCAGTATGGAAGATGGATGGTATGGTAGATGAGCGGTATGGAAGATGGATGGTATGGTAGATAGGTAGTATGGAAGATGGATGGTATGGTAGATGAGCGGTATGGAAGATGGATGGTATGGTAGATGAGTGGTATGGAAGATGGATGGTATGGTAGATGAGCGGTATGGAAGATGGATGGTATGGTAGATAGGTAGTATGGAAGATGGATGGTATGGTAGATGAGCGGTATGGAAGATGGATGATATGGTAGATGAGCGGTATGGAAGATGGATGGTATGGTAGATGAGCGGTATGGAAGATGGATGGTATGGTAGATGAGCGGTATGGAAGATGGATGGTATGGTAGATGAGCGGTATGGAAGATGGATGGTATGGTAGATAGGTAGTATGGAAGATGGATGGTATGGTAGATAGGTAGTATGGAAGATGGATGATATGGTAGATGAGTGGTATGGAAGATGGATGGTATGGTAGATGAGCGGTATGGAAGATGGATGGTATGGTAGATGAGTGGTATGGAAGATGGATGGTATGGTAGATGAGCGGTATGGAAGATGGATGGTATGGTAGATGAGTGGTATGGAAGATGGATGGTATGGTAGATAGGTAGTATGGAAGATGGATGGTATGGTAGATGAGTGGTATGGAAGATGGATGGTATGGTAGATGAGCGGTATGGAAGATGGATGGTATGGTAGATGAGTGGTATGGAAGATGGATGGTATGGTAGATGAGTGGTATGGAAGATGGATGGTATGGTAGATGAGTGGTATGGAAGATGGATGGTATGGTAGATGAGTGGTATGGAAGATGGATGGTATGGTAGATGAGCGGTATGGAAGATGGATGGTATGGTAGATGAGTGGTATGGAAGATGGATGGTATGGTAGATGAGCAGTATGGAAGATGGCTGGTATGATAGATGAGCGGTATGGAAGATGGATGGTATGGTAGATGAGTGGTATGGAAGATGGATGGTATGGTAGATGAGCGGTATGGAAGATGGATGGTATGGTAGATGAGCGGTATGGAAGATGGATGAATACCACAGCTCTGTTGAATTCTCAAGTCTAATTGGTCAGATGGTGTTGATTAATTTTCTATAACAGCAGCTCTGACAGTTGTTCCAGCTGCAAATCACAGGGACTTTCGCATAACCAATCCACATCATCTAAGACTAATAATAAACAGATTTTTTTTTTAAATAATAATTTTTAATACAACAAAGAAAAACGTACATTTTTACATTTACGGAAGGAGTCTCCAGTGTCAGCGCTTTGTAACTGTCAGAGGTACAACACAGGAAAGTCCTTTCTGGAGACTAGGAATGATTTATCTTTATACTGATGTTTGGATTTGTGCTCCAGATGTGGCAATAAAATGATTTATTTATTTATTTATATGAAACACAAAACTTTTTTTTGCTAATAAATCATATTTATGATGTTCATGATGTTTTGGCCTTGGAGTGTTATTGTGAAATGTAAGTATAAATGAATGGTCTTTGTCGAAATTAAACAAAAATTGTGATTTTAGTGTCTGTCACGTGACCATCACATGTGGTTTCTGCTGTTAGTGCGAGTGGAGATTAAATTGAAATAACATTTTTCTTTCCTCCATCAGAGGTCTGCATCTAGACTTCCCTCACACCCCCTTCAGTGCCATATACGGTGTTCCCATTAACAGCCCGGGAATCGTGTATCCGTCCGAGCTGCCTCCCCCGTACGAGTCGGTGGTGGGTCAGACCCCCGCCAGCCAGGTAACACACACCTTTACTCAACCGCAGCTTTCATTTCCTTCAGCCAATCAGGAACCGTATCATGCTTCGTTCAATTGTTGCATCAATTTATTACAATTTCATCATCTTTTAAATCAGTGCACCAGCACAAAATCATCCGATTCCAAAATCCGAAAATCATTCCGATCATTCATTACGTTTATGTAGCGGTTTTGTAAATAAATACGTGTGTGTTAAATGCTACGTACGAAAGAAGAAAGTTCTCAGGAAGACACCGGGGTTTGATTCGAACGGACTAAACTCACATAGTGAGATTCTTGAGAGTGTGAATGCGGGATTTATACGGAAGTATCAGGATCAAACGCATGATAAAATCACGATAAAATACAGGTAAAGTCGGGTCCATAAGTATTTGGACAGCGACGCAATTCTCCTACTTCTGCCTCTGTTTGCTCTGTGAAAACGGAGGGGGAGGAAATGGCTGTAATTTGGCTGGAATATTTTTCCCTTTAAACCCTCGAATTAAAGCGGAAAGTCTTCAATAAATCTCTCGATTGCACCGTTTCAAATTCACCGTGGTGGCAAAACGACCCAAAAATTTGCGTCGCCGTCCAAATACTTATGGACCTGGCTGCATCTCCGGGCCCCATACTCTTCAGTTCAGTTCTCAATAACGTTTTCCACAGCGCTTTTCATCCTTTACATCGTCGCATAGAGCAGCTTTACAGAAATCCGGATGTCGATTTCGATCCTTAATGAACAAACCACACACAACAGTATCGAGTTAAAAAAAAAAAAAAACTCTTAGACGACACGAGTAGGGAACCTTAAAATGGAACCCGTCCTCTTCTTGATGGCACCGGATGGTGGGATTACGATTCGTTATAATATATAAATGCGAAAGAGTAAAGACAAACAGTACTGAGTGTGTTGGGGATAGGATTCCTGGGATGAGCAACAGGGAAGTCTTTACGGTTACAGCAGCAGCGCTTGGGTACAAATCTACAGCATCCAGGCCAGATTATTCACTGAAGCAGGAGCGAGACGCGGGAATGAACCGTGTCCGTGCAATACAGACAAAACTGCACCGGAACGTGTGTAACTGCGCTTGCGGAGAAGAGAAAAGTCGATGAACGAGTACAAAAAGACAGTTTGTCCTAAAAGGCTAGCGGTAAGTAAGGATATGATTTGAAGGAGAACATGATTGGGTTATCGGTGTACATGTGTGTGAAAGAGAAGGAGAGATTGTCGTCTGTGATAAATGCCGGTCATTAAGGACACCAGGAGATTTCCCTCTGCAGTTGACCTCACTCACTGCTGACCTCCGAAGACCTCATCTTAAAGAGTGCCGTGCTCACGTCTCGAGTCACAGCACGTAAAAAAAAAGAAAAAAAAAGTCCGATGACGGTTTCATTTGCGCGAGACACGAAATGCCAAGGCGTCAGCGATTGCATCATTTCATTTTCGTTCACACGGGCATTCCCGTGTTCTTACTACAGTTTATGAGGATTTGCAATCCTGGGGATTTGCAATATTCCGAAAGCGTTAGTCCTTTTCAATGAATCTCATTCGTCTGCGCAAAGCCGTACTGAAGAGCTCTTCCCGGTCACTCAGAGTGGCTTTTGCGGTGGGTTATAATTTGTGCCGGAGCAGTCAGGAGGAATTCCACGTCGTTAATGAAAAGAAGAAAGGACGGCAATTTGGGATAATGATCCGTTTGATTTTCTCCCAGCGGATGCAACGTCGGGTAACGAAAGCACTACGAAACGTTGTGTGCGCGTGTGTGGGGGTAGTGATTAAATGTGGTGCAGGAATCAATCCGAGCACCACGTTCTTTTGCTCGTCTTTTCCTCTTTTTTTTCTTTTTCCATTGACGTCTTTTTAAGAATCCAGACAGGAATATTGATTTACACACTGCGGTCTGTTCTAAATATAGATATCATATCGACTTGTCAGGGGGTTATCCGTGGATGTTGTTATGACCGATTTGAATCCACGGCGCTCTGTTTAACAATGTTTAGCACCTTGCAGGAAATCGAAATGCGGTGGACTTATTACGCCTGTTTTCATGTCATCGTGAAGCCATTTCCACTGTAAACTGCCCTGTTTAACTTCAACATCAGTACTGTAGCGCCATCATCACTCTTCTGCGTGAAGGAAGCAAAGGAAAGAATGCACTCGGAACAATGTTTACAACTGTGATACTCACTCGGTTCGTTTTGTAATGAAGTCACGGCCGTAACTGGCTGTTAGGACTCGTACGGATTTATTCGTTTATAGGGTGTTTACGACAGCCACCAGTTACCAAGCTGCTGCTCGTCCGTTGGAGTCGAGATGTAGAAATTAGGAAAGTTTACATGCACACTTTCTTGTTAATGACTGTGTTTTTCCTACAACCCCGATCCTGAAAAAGTTGGGACGGGATGGAAAAAACGAGCACGAGGAGTCGTTGGGAAATTTGAAAATATACACTGATGACTGCAGCACACTCCAAAAGAGTCGGGCAGTCGACTGTTCACCGCTGTGCAACATCAGCTTTTCTTTTAATAAGGCTTATGAAGCGTTTGGACGCTGAGTGACGAGTTGGTTAAGTTTAGCGAGTGGAATTTTCCTCCATTCGGCCATTATGCATTTCTTTAGCTGCGCGACTGTACAGGGACACCGTCGCTTTATTTTGCGCTTCGTAATGCGCCACACATTCTAAATGTTACCCCTGCCATGGGTACTGACACACCCATATACCATGACAGACGCTGGATTTTGGACCTGACGCTGATAACAGCTCGGATGGTCCTTTTCCTTGACGGCTGTTTTGTCCAAAAACTATTTGAAACGTTGACTCGTCGGACCAGAAAACCCGATTCCACTGCTACTGTCCATCTCAGATGAGACCGAGCCCAGAGAAGTCGGCGGTACTTCTGAGCAGTGTTGATGTACGGCTTCTGCTTTGAATAGTAAATCCTTAACTTGCATCTGTGGATGCAGCGGCGAATGGTGTCGACCGACTAAGGTTTACCAAAGTATTCCCGAACCCATGTCAGGATATCCAAACTTTTTTTTAATCTGTTGTCTGTGTGCGTTTCTTACTACATAACCCCCCCACCCCCATATCAGGATGTATTTATTGGTAGAGACGTCTGTAAGTTGCTCTGATAAGTTAAGGGCGTGTACCAAATGCCGTAAATGTAAATGTTAATATAGTCTGCTTCATTCGAGAATTGCTCGAATGATTAGACTGTTTTCTACAAGAAGGAATTACTTCTGGTTAAACTTTGTGCGTGTGAAAAGAAAAGACAGCACCGACGTTTTTTTTTGTTTTGTTTTGTTTTTTACAAACTCACAGTCCAGACTAGATATTTAACCAGAACAATGCCCAAGAATAAGACAAGTCCAAGCACAAATGCCAGTAAATCCGAGAGAATTCCATAGACAAATCCAAGTCAATAGAGAAAACTCAGTCAAACGAAAACAAAGCTCTGGCAAGTTGCCTGGTCTGTGAAATACACTGGGAAAAAAACAATTCATGTATAATTCAATGTATTTAAATTAATGGCCGAATTTCCACTTAAGTAAAATATGCAGCTTTTACAATATGTAAATGAAGTTCGTAAATTTACATATTTGATATATAGTTCGTAATTTTACATATCGATATACAGTAATGTCCATGTTACTACAGTAAATGAAGTTTGTACATTTACATATTTCATATATAGTTTGTAAATTTACATATTTTATATATCCTTTGCAAATTTACATATCGATATACAGTAATGTCCATGTTACTACAATATGTAAATGAAGTTAGTAAATTTGCATATTTGATATATAGTTCGTAAATTTACATATTTGATATATAGTTCGTCATTTTACATATCGATATACAGTAATGTCCATGTTACTACAGTAAATGAAGGTTGTAAATTTACATATTTCATATATAGTTTGTAAATTTACAAACGATATACAGTGATGTCCATGTTACTACAATATGTAAATGAAGTTAGTAAATTTGCATATTTGATATATAGTTCATAAATTTACATATTTGATCTACAGTAATGTCCATGTTACTGCAATAAATTAAGTTAGTAAATTTACATATTATATATATATATAGTTCGTAAATTTACATATTTTATATTTTCTTTCTAAATTTGCATATCGATATACAGTAATGCCCATGTTATTCCAATAAATGAACGTTTGTAAGTTTACATATTTGATATACAGTTCGTAAATTTGCATACTGATCTACAGTAATGTCCATGTTGCTACGATATGCGAATGAAGTCCGTAAATTTACATATTTGTACTTAATAAGTTTAACGTAACTCAATGCTACCTTTTTACTTTTTACTTGAACCTACACATTTTACTTAAGAGGAAATTCTGCCCTGTCATTGTTGATCCATGAATTATTTGGATGAATAGTACATGTTGCGAAATAAATCGAATCTTTATGATTATTTTTACTATTAATAAAAACAATACCAGCTACGTAAACTCCACTAGATTTAAGGTTACCGTGTCTGTCATCCTTTTATTTTTCATCTTCGTCCCGGCGCAGAAGGCACGCCAGACAATGCTTTTATTTTTGTAGAAAGAATCCTCGTGTGAAGAAAGCCTTAAAAAGTAAAAATCCACAAAAGCAAAAGACACTTTAATGGTTTCTGTAAAGTGGGTCTGTGCTGCGTTGGTCTTTGGGTTCACACGGAAGGAATAAAACAGGTGTATGAGGCACGGCGCTGTCTCGAACCCGATGTGTCTTTATTCACTCTGATAACTGCTGAAAGTCGTCATTTTCCATTTGGGGATGAATGATTCCGTTTACGTCAGACCATTCACCAAGCCAGAAACTACACAGCTAATGTGAACGGTGCACTAATACAGGAATCGGCTCCTTCCCGAATCCTGCTTAATGTCAGGTTCACCTAATGACACGTAAAAGATGTGCACTTTATTTGACCGTCGTTTTCTCCCTCCATCAGTGTTTTGGAGGCGGTTGCAGCAGCCATGTTTCTCTCTGCGGTCAATAAACCCAGCCGCTGTGATCAATGCTAGATAATAACAGCAAAGGAGTTTAGAGTAGGAGAATCAGTAAGGGCGTGTAGAGCGAACTCATGAACGTAATCACGTTCCCAATATGAAAAATGCGAACCTGTACGGCTCTGTGGACCTCACAGGGCCTCGGAAACGAGAAGACTCCAAACACACAAATCAGGACGGGACTAAGAGATTACTAAGAGAGACTGAAGGGATTTGTGTACTCGAATATGCATGGGAGATTAAACAAAAGAACATTTGGGACACGGTATCATCACGGACTCGATGTGTTGTTACACCCTCAAGTGCTTGTGTGATGATCGGTGAAGCTTTTGTCATTTTCAGTTTTTTTAAAAAAAAAAAAAAAACAGCTGAAAAACATCACTGCTAAAAAAAAAAAATAAAAAAAAATGGCCATGACGACGTCAGCTGTTTATAGACTAAACAGGAGCGCTGTATCAACAGAACATTTAAAGGTTCTCCTAAAGGTTCTATGTAGAACCCTACAACAAAACGTTTCACTATCAGGAAGTGTGTGCGAGTGTACGTGTCTCAATTAAGATATTACAGTGGTACGAAAGGCAACATTGCCCCCTGTTGATGCAGTTTTGTCAGTATCTTTTCAACACGGCTGGGTTGCCAGATGTCAGCGTTTTCAGGCGGATGTGTTCTCATTTGGTTTCTCCTCCTCTGCCTCCTCCTCCCACATATGAGCATGTTCACCAGGTGGTCCTAAAAGCCTGGAAGGCTCCGATATGTTTGAAATGTTTACGCCAGGTTTAACATGAGTGCTCGTGATGGTGCTGGAGGCAAGAAGTCAGTGGATTAGTTCAACAAACAGACTTCATATAAAACCCATAATGAACTTTCTTTCACTTTCACACTATCCGTCGTTCCCCAGACGAGGACGGGTTCCTTTCTGAGTCCGGTTCCTCTCAAGGTTTCTTCCTCGTATCATCTCAGGGAGTTTTTCCCTCGCCACCGTCACCACCGGCTCGCCAGATAGGGATAAATTCACACACGTATTAAAAGCGCTATACAAATAAAATCGAATTGAACTGAATTGAAGAAGTCCTTCACAACGGTCTGCAGGCTAGCAGATACAATCTGTGTTCGATATCCGACATCCACTTTTCCACAAGTCACTCGTTATCCCAGTGGATAAAATCAAAGTCCCACTTGCCCAAACTTTACAGAAGACAACGTCACGTACGATAATAGTTACCAGTGTGCGTCAGGATCCTACACAACGGCCAAATTAATATAAAATATGGTGTCACAACAGTTGCGCTGAGGGTTTAGGGTAAAGAATCTAGTCACTAGGACAACATCACACCTTGTTACTATTGTATCACAAGTTGCACGACTCAAGTTGTATGAAAATGTATTTTTATTTATTAGAAATTGGAAAGAAAAAAAACCCCCATCCAAGCACATCACCATCGTTCATGTACACTTCCCCATGAGATCAGGTTTCACAGCAATCATACGATAAGATGCGTCTTTTGTACCATAACGTCATTAACGTACATAATTGGAGCCACTTTTTCTTTTTCTTTTTTTAAACCTGCGAGGTTCCATTGACATTGTTTGGATCTTGGGAAAATACTGTACTTCGTTTCTCATGGTGCACAACATAAAGGATTTCTCTCGGTTTGAAATCATCTCGATTAATAAATATCATCCAAGTGCACTGATGTACGAATGTTTGTCATGAGAGTGCTAGTCATCAGCTGGATCTTAACGACAACTGAAGTATCTTTGAGGATACGTTTTGTACCTCGATGAGCTAAAATAAACCTGTAAGGTTTCCGATTGTGTATTTAGTTAGGCTTTGATTGTTGATGAAATACAAATCGTTCTTGGTAGACTACCCAGACTTTTTCGACTCGGACTTCTGGTCCTCACTGTGGTATCGGTGTTCTTCTAATAGACACGATTATGTAATAGATATGATGTTAATGTACAGGTCTTGCTTTGTTTGCTCGATGTAGGCCACCACCAGTTTGGAGCAGCAGGCCAGCGAGTCCAGCGTGTGCGAGAGGAACACGGCGACCGGCCTCAGCACTCAGGGTGAGAATTCATCACAATTCACGCTAAAGTAGCACAGAAGGTTATGTCCTGAGACAAAATATGGAAATAAATGTACCAAAAGGAAATCGAGCTGGAAATAAAAACAAAAAAACTTCTTAAAACTGGTCTCTGTTTAGACAGGGTTGCCAGGTCTTAGAAAAGATTTCCAGCGCAATTTCTTCGCAAAAACTTCACACCGAGACCTGAAACAAACCCAAAATGTTTAGTCGTCGGAGAAAGGATGCACGTTTGTGTCTTTTCTCTCCGTCTTCACGAGGGAAAGGTGGTCACTGCAGTGCACAAGCATTTCACGCAAAAATAGTTCTGGATATTTTAGGGACACTGTCTGCGCTTATACTTTCCCTTTGTTTGCTCCTAGGCTATTTTTTGTGGAAATTGATTACATTTAATTCGCATTATTTTCTTCGAAACCAGGTCTTGAAGGCGTTTTGTGTTTTATAACTAGCCCAGTTTGGCATTAAAAACACAACCCTGGCAACCCCATGTATCATCTCTGAATATACAGAGCTATAGTTATAGCCTCCATTTGTGACTTAAACACACCCAAATGCATGTGTTATCTCTTTATTGGAAATAAATTCTGTTAATACTGGCATCTGTTTTGTGTCATTCTCCCAGCGTCAGTGGACAGCGCGTCCCCGATGGTGTCCGAATCAGCAGACGTCCCTGACCAGAGCTGTTCCTCAGATGATCTGTGCTCTCTGGAGGTCCAGGGTTCTGATTTATCTCCATACACGACCCTCTGTACCAGCTGCACCAGCCCGGAGCACAGCACTCGCTCTCACGCTCGCTCTCACACTAACCTGGATCCCAGCGAGTCCTCGATCACGCAGGACCCCGTCACCCGCTGCCTCGAGAACGTTGTCGCGCCTGAGAGGGACGAGAGCTCCATAACCACCCAGCTTTCAACTGAGTCAAGAGAGCGAGTCAGTATGAAGCTAACACTTCCTGTTCCTCCAGTACCCGAAGTCCAGCCTTGTGCCTCCGACTCTGGTGCTTTACCATCTCCTTCAGGGCGACCGCGGGGCGCCCGGTTATGCTTCAGCGTCTGGTCACCTTCTTCAACCTCCGTGCCACCTCCCTCCTCTACCTCAGCACGCACACTCCGAGCCAGGCGGTACCGCAAGCTAGCGAGGATCGTGCGGTCCACCAGCGACCCTATTTCCTGTAACTCTGTAGATAGACGTATGTCAGCCATCTCTCTCTCTCTCTGTTTAGATCGTGTGTAAATATTTTCCCTTTATTAATGCGTATTAATCTCTTTGTTTGTAGCTGACAGCTGTGGTTGTAATTCTACAGGTAAGAACGCACCAAAGACACCGGGACGTGTGGGCGGAGCTAAAAAAAAAAAATTGCGTGGAATCATTCGTTTAACATTTTCACACCTTCATAAATGTTAGTTCCTGTTTTAAGTGTGATATTTTGTCACACTGTTATGTGTCACGTAGAAGTTACCGCTGATATTTCATCTCCACAGCATTCACGGAGCTTTCAGGCGGTACCGCATCCCGGTGTGCCAAACACAACGGCCTTGGATCGAAGAAGCAGAAGGATTGCGGGAAAGCAGAACTCCGTCTGAAAGGCCGCACGCTGCACCCCGCCTCCAGCGAGCGCCCTCACTCTCTAGCCGACCTCCAGACCTACAAAGACACTAAGATCCTGGTGGCGCGATTCCTGGAGCACTCCAGCTGCAGCCTGCCTCCTGAAGTGCAGCAGGTGGTCAACAGCATCAAGTGCGTCATCAAATCGGATGAGAAGCACATGGAGGAGGCCATGTTCAGCGCCAGTATTCTTGATCAGGTGAGGAATAAAAGTAAGCAGTACTAAGCAATGAACATTTCGGGGTGTGCTGTTATCGGAAAATAATCAACAGTGGGTCGGTGTCATGAAGCGGAGTTACCGTTGCCGTGCCGGGGATGATTTCTTTCCTGTTTAAGCACATCCTGAGTGTTCTTATACTTTTTTTTTTTTATCAATTTATAGTTACTTTTAATGTTGTGGAACATCCATTTTTCACGAAACAGTCCCAGTGTGAGTCGTTACTATAGAAACGATGACACGTTAGAACGAGTGCCTTACTATAAACCTGTCGGAGCTGCTGTTATCGAAAATGAATCGACACCTTGTGACCAATCAAAATCGAGAATTCAGGAACGCTGCGCTATAGCATTCTTTAACTGTTTAAAGTTAAAACAGTAATACAGTTTCAACTTTATACTCCACCTGGCTCGTACCGTAGTCCGCGTTTATCTTTAAAGCCGGATTAGTCGTTCGGTTAAATGAAAATGTAGTCGGCCTGTACTTTTTCCACGCGCAAATTTCGGAAATACGAAAGAAAAATGAATGGAGAATCCTGAATGAAATGAATTTGGTCAACTATGTTGTTTTATTGTGTGCTTTATAAATAATATTGGAATTAATATCACGAGAAAAGGTTATTACACTGAGTTAGGGTGAAAACCTAACTCATTTTAACCTTGGCGTCTTTTCAGAAATTTGTTTTAAAAAAACGTTTTAATGGAAACCCTGCGAGTGATAGAGACACTCAGGTCCAACCTTTGACCTTTTAAACAGAAAAATTACCTTCAACCAGCAACCTAAAGTCCTTGATTAGGTCAGGAACTAAAAGACTAGCGGACCGACGTGAGAGCCTCTGCTTTGAGTCATTTGTTAAACTTTTTGATGTCGCAGGTGATGTCACACTCGCAGCCAATCACAAGCAGCTTCCAAAAACACGACGATCTGCATCTAAAAAGCTGTGGGGCTCTGAGTTCCCCGTCCTTGCGCCGGTGTAATAAACCTCGGGTATCAGGCCAAATGGATGCTAGTGGTGACCCGGGTCACGACCTTCCTCAACGACCCAAAAGCCTCATCAGTGTGTGCAGGGAAACCATCCTCTGACCTCTGAACTGTGGACCACAGGACTCCTCCCACTCATAAACTTTCGTGCCAAGGCTCATCAGCAGGAACAGTAGCACTCAGCTCAGAATGCATCAAATCATCAAAGAATAAAACATTACATAAAAGAATGATCATTTTCAGGGGTTGTTTTTTTTTATTATTATTTATTTTGTCTGACAGTCTAAAATGTTTGCAAGTTTGGCGTTTCGGTTCTGTTATGGATTAAAAAAAGGAGACAATGCTACGTTTTGGAAGGAAAAGAGCGATGAATCTGACTCTTAGCAAAACTGTGATTCTCATGAGGACAGGATTTTGTTGTTTGGTGTGAGACTGTGGGAAAAAAAAACCCCTCCACATTGTTGGATTACTTAACTTACCTCAGTGTGATGTTCTTTTCAGTGTTATGAATAAAAAAAGATCGGTTTGTAATGTCGTGTGTGGCTTCTTATCATTGCTTGCGATCAGGAATCAGGTTTGGTCGGCTCACCACCAGTGTGTAAAAACCTGACCGAGATTTGCTTGCGCAAACAACCAATCACTCGATCACCATTTATCCCAACTACCAATCACAGATAAACATTTATCCCAACTACCAATAAATGCTCAACATTTATCCCAACTACCAATCACTGCTCAACATTTATCCCAACTACCAATCACTGCTCAATATTTATCCCAACTACCAATCACTGCTCAATATTTATCCCAACTACCAATCACTGCTCAATATTTATCCCAACTACCAATCACTTCTCAATATTTATCCCAACTACCGATCACTGCTCAACATTTATCCCAACTACCAATCACTTCTCAACATTTATCCCAACTACCAATCACTGCTCAACATTTATCCCAACTACCAATCACTGCTCAATATTTATCCCAACTACCAATCACTGCTCAATATTTATCCCAACTACCAATCACTTCTCAATATTTATCCCAACTACCAATCACTGCTCAATATTTATCCCAACTACCGATCACTGCTCAACATTTATCCCAACTACCAATCACTTCTCAACATTAATCACAACTACCAATCACTTCTCAACATTTATCCCAACTATCAATCACAGATCACCATTGTTCTCAACTACCAATCACTGATCACCATTTATCCCAACTACCAATCACTGATCACCATTTATCTCAACTACCAATCACTGATCACCATTTATCTCAACTACCAATCACTGATCACCATTGTTCTCAACTACCAATCACTGATCACCATTTATCCCAACTACCAATCACTGATCACCATTGTTCTCAACTACCAATCACTGATCACCATTTATCTCAACTACCAATCACTGATCACCATTGTTCTCAACTACCAATCACTGATCACCATTTATCTCAACTATCAATCACTGATCACCATTTATCCCAACTACCAATCACTGATCACCATTTATCTCAACTACCAATCACTGATCACCATTGTTCTCAACTACCAATCACTGATCACCATTTATCCCAACTACCAATCACTGATCACCATTTATCTCAACTACCAATCACTGATCACCATTTATCTCAACTACCAATCACTGATCACCATTGTTTGTCCCATTTGCACACTTCTTGGGGATATTTACAGTAATAAAAGTGAGTTTTTCCATCCGCAACCATTTCCTTCCTATTTCCTGACTGCTCACTACCACTGATTGTTTTTATAGCAATTTTTTAAAAAGTATTTTGTAAATATGTAAGTAGTTCATTTGTTATAGATAAATATAAATTATTTCTATAACAAGTATGTTTATAGGGTGCTGCAGGGATGAGGTATTTTTGTAGGACAACCCGGATGTTAACATTGACTCTGGTTCCCTCGACAAAAAAGCCAATAGGATTTCTCCATTGGCTTTTGGATTATTGCAGAAAATAAGCCCTGTGGCCAACAGAAGTTTATGATTCTTAGACCTTTTTTGGGAATGTGTCTATGTTGCATTATTTTGGAGAAACTTCTGTTTGTTTATACGTGCGTAGCGAGGCTGTAGTAGATGAGTTTTACTGTCTGGCGTGATCACTTTTAATGTCCGCGACAACTCCTATAGTCCCATTTAGCCTTTTTCAAGACATGTAAACGTTTTAAAAAATCATTAGTGGGGTATTACTGATGTATTTTATGTCGTAGAATAAAACATGAACGTATCTTGCGTTTGTGTTAACCACAGACCATATCTCAGCCATTTAACCAAAAACCCATTCAAAAAAACCCTTGACTTAGGGACGATGGAACCAGAAGTGCTAAAATGCTAACTCATTTCCCGTACTCATTCCTGCAGCACTCTATTATTTCTTCATGTAACTCATTATATGCAAATGATCATGACAATACAATTCAAATGAGTTTTTATGACATCATCGGGTGACTTCTAATGACTTTTTGAGCATGCGTTAGCTACTTTCCCCTGAAAAGTGTTGGCGGCAACTGACTACTGTCGTCCTAAATTAAAAATGTGATATGAAAATGATTGATGCTGTGCTCAATGCTTAGATTTGACAGTCTTTATAGACTACAGTTCTTAATTTCATCTAAACAGGGGCTTTTTTGAGATTACAGGACAATGTGTCCAAAAACGTTTACCCAACGAACCTGCTTTCTACACTAGCTAGCTAACATAGCTAATGTTAGCAATAAAGTAAAAAAAAAAAAAAGTTTTAAATCTTATTGCAATATTATATTCTGATATTATATTATATATTCTGGTTTGACTACTATTAAATAAATCTGTGAGAAAATAAAGATACAAATCAAAACTCGGCCATTAAAATGCCACTCATGTCGACCTGTGAAGTGTGAGCTAGTTTGTAGCTTGTTAGCAGTTAACTAGCCGGCTAGCCAACTTAGCTAATGTTTGTGAATAACAAAAATAAGCCATATTGTTATGGTAATGTTATGTTTTGACATGTTCGACTGTTGTTCTATAAATTAGTGAGAAAATAATGCAAATAAAAAACGCAGACACACAAATCCCTCTCGTATCCCCGTGACGAATGTTAGCTACCTTGCTAGTTCTTAACTCGCCGGATAGCTAATTAAGCTATGGAATGGAAGTAAGTTATGGAAAATAATTTCAGTTGACTAGCTGGCTAACTATAGTGATATGAAGCTATTTTGGAATGGCAGGATGACATTTCTGTTTCATCATGTACAGCAGTTAAAGACCGCAGACACAGTCTCAGTGTTTAAGTCTAGGCTTAAAACGTATTTGTTTACTCAAGCCGACCCTGACTAGATTCTGTTCTACTACTTCGCAGTCATAATTATCTTTTTTCTCCCTCTCTCCTTTCGCCGAGCCCCACACGAATTTATGGAGATACTAGAGATCCAGATCCTTTCTGCCTCTGGATGGAGCTCAAATCTTCTTTAATTCCAGACTGCTGGGACTACAGCTGCTCCTAAGGCCATACAGACTTCATATAAATCCATAATGAACTTTTTCACACTGACTGTTGTTACCCAGATGAGGACGGGTTCCCTTCTGAGTCGGGTTCCTCACAAGGTTTCTTCTTCTTAAAACATCTTAGGGAGTTTTTCCTTGCCATCGTCGCCACTCAGTGGCTTGCTCGGTTGGGATAAATTTGCTCCTTTAATATCTGTATACCGTGTGGATATTTCTGTAAAGCTGCTATATGTTATGTTATATATATATATAACATAACATTTGTGTTACGGGGTATTTTAATATATATATAATTCAGAATGAGTATGACCAAGACTTGCACGCATTTCATCCATATATTATACAGTTACATTAACATGTTAAAAAAAAAACATGCTAACGCGTTTATATCAGACAGTTAATCAGATATTCAGCATAAACCTTCCCTTACATATATATTAACAGCATTATAAAATTGAATGTGAAATTAAATGTCCCTCCAGTAGGTGGCAGCAGAAAGTCTGTGACATGGCATTTGTGTCTGGAAACTTCATCACTGAAAGTAACACAGTCCTGTAATTTCACTATTTTAGAAGGAATATGATTTGCACGGTGTATATTTCTATTTAGATCTCTAATTCCCTAATAAGTAAACCAGAGGCGACAATGGCAAAGGAAAAACTTCTCTATACACTTGTATCGCTGTTGTAGTGTGATGTGATCAGGAAGACACCTTTTGTCCCTTCCTCCTCAGGTACTCAATGCTCTTTAAAGTCCAGTTATCTACCTTAATTTATTTGTTTTTATATATTTTTTTTCTAAGTTGAAAGACACATACTAAAGGTCCAAACGAGTCCCTTTTTAATGGCACCACGCCAGCAACAAATAAAAGTACAGTCTGGCACCTTTATTTCTTTGAGAAACCACTTGCCTAGAGAACATACTCTTCTTCAGTATTACATTACTAATACAAAATCCCGCCTCCATAATTGTGTCCGTCCAATCATGTATCACAGAGCTTCAGGACTATCCAGTCAGAGGCGTCCAGCTATCAGAGTCGTGCTTTCTGATTGGACGGCGCACTTGTCGGTCTGCGTCGCATTCTGGACAGGACGACCTTTTTCACTGCTTCTGACGGATTTCGTTAAAGCGACTTGAAAACAAAATCGTTTTGTTGCGTTGGAAAAGGCGATAAAGACGCGTCTAGAGAGTTTAATTGTCATTTTAGGGAGTAATTCCGTGCCTCTGTGTTTGGAATTAGTGTTTAGTTTGGTTGTGTTTTATGGAGCTAGTCACGTCAGCTAGCTTGTGTTGGAATTAGCTGCAGGTTTGGCGTTGGCTAGCAACGCTAATTATCTAGCAGCACGTAGCTGTTTATTATTGTTGTTGTTGTTTACTGCGTGCATTTCGAATCGTATTTGATTTGTATTTATGTTAAGCACATTTTAAGTGTCTAACACTAAGGACAATGCTAACGCTAACGCCAATGCTAGGTGCCCCGTTGGCACAGAATAGGACTGAGCTAGTCATTTTGTGCACAATTCTTGAATAATCAGAAATAATTTAAATTACACACACACAAAAACAAAACAACAGGTTGTTTATTTCTTGGGCAGGATTAAAGCAACATCAGTGCACGGGTTGTGTGATTCTGTAAATACCAGTGCTACTGGAATCCCATGCATCTATTCCTGCAATAATAATAATAATAATAATAATAATAATAACGGACAAGCTGGTGATCTCGGTGCTGATGCAAAGTTGGTGCATGAAAACTTTGAATGCAGAAAATGTGGGTTTAATGCATTTTAATTCACGTGTGCATTGCTGTTAAGTGTGTGTGTGTGTGTGTGTGTGTGTGTGTGTGTGTATATAGAGTAACACGCCACATAGGCAGGGTTAATGATACACGCGTTGCTGTTCATGCAAACAAGGAAATGATATAAGAGAAGGTAAGAAGAAAAAAAAACGCCAACTGTACGGAAGAGGCGTGTGCGTGTGTGTGTGTGTGTGTGTGTTCAGATCGTTTGAATGAAACACGAAAAGCATCCGTTTTACTCAAATGTGCGCTCCCCCCCCCTTCTTAGACAAGTGAGTAGCCCAGCGGCTGCAGAGTAGTAAACCGTCCAGTCTCGCGCGCGTTCTCTTTCCTTTTTTCTTCTTCTTTTACGTTTTCTTTCGGTTCGGTTCGGTTCTTTCTCTCGCGCCATGGTCGGGTTGGGAGCGAATCGTCGCGTCCCGTCCTTCGTCCTGGTCGGCATGATGGTGGTGCTGATCCTGCTGAGCTACAACTACTGGAGCGTGTCGCAGGAGCACCAGCGCGCGATTGACGAGCTGGTCGAGGTGCACGCGCAGGTGAAGCGCACCGACGCCGCGCGCACCCGCCTGGAGAAGCGGAACTCCGAGCTCATGCTGCAGGTAAGAGCCGAATGGAGCTTTATGAAGTCTCGTGAAGCTTTGTTATATGGAGCGTCATGAAGTCTCATGGAGCTTTATGTAACTCTATATGAAGCCTTAAGATGCGTCATGAACCCTCATGGAGCTTTATGTAACTCTATATGAAGCGTCATGAACCCTTCTGAAGCTTTATGTAACTCTATATGAAGCCTTAAGATGCGTCATAAACCCTTATGGCGCTTTATGTAATGCTATATGAAGCGTCATGAACCCTTCTGAAGCTTTATGTATAGTATATGACAGCTTATGAAGTGTCCTGAACCCTTCTGAAGCTTTATGTATAGTATATGACAGCTTATGAAGTGTCCTGAACCCTTATGGAGCTTTATGTATAGTATATGACAGCTTATGAAGTGTCCTGAACCCTTCTGAAGCTTTATGTATAGTATATGACAGCTTATGAAGTGTCCTGAACCCTTATGGAGCTTTATGTATAGTATATGACAGCTTATGAAGTGTCCTGAACCCTTATGGAGCTTCATGTATAGTATATGACAGCTTATGAAGTGTCCTGAACCCTTATGGAGCTTTATGTATAGTATATGACAGCTTATGAAGTGTCCTGAACCCTTATGGAGCTTTATGTATAGTATATGACAGCTTATGAAGTGTCCTGAACCCTTATGGAGCTTCATGTATAGTATATGACACCTTATGAAGTGTCCTGAACCCTTATGGAGCTTCATGTATAGTATATGACACCTTATGAAGTGTCCTGAACCCTTATGGAGCTTCATGTATAGTATATGACACCTTATGAAGTGTCCTGAACCCTTATGGAGCTTTATGTATAGTATATGACACCTTATGAAGTGTCCTGAACCCTTATGGAGCTTTATGTATAGTATATGACACCTTATGAAGTGTCCTGAACCCTTACGGAGCTTTATGTATAGTATATGACACCTTATGAAGTGTCCTGAACCCTTATGGAGCTTTATGTATAGTACATGACACCTTATGAAGTGTCCTGAACCCTTCTGAAGCTTTATGTATAGTATATGACACCTTATGAAGTGTCCTGAACCCTTATGGAGCTTTATGTATAGTATATGACACCTTATGAAGTGTCCTGAACCCTTCTGAAGCTTTATGTATAGTATATGACACCTTATGAAGTGTCCTGAACCCTTATGGAGCTTTATAAAATGTCATATAAAGCCTTATGAAATGTCATGAAGCTTTATGAGGCATCATGTGAAACCTTATGAAGTTTTTTATGAAGCATTATTTGAAGCCCTATGAAGTTACAGTGGTGCTTGAAAGTTTGTGAACCCTTTCGAAGTTTCTATATATAGAAAAAAAAAAAAGAAAAAAAAAATATATATATATATATCTGCATAAATATGATCTAAAACATCATCAGATTTTCACGCAAGTCCTGATAGTATACAAAGAGAACCCAATTAAAGAAATGAGACAAAATATTATTATACTTTATCATTTATTTATTGAGGGAAATGATCCAGTATTACATATCTGTGAGGGGTAAAAGTATGTGCACCTTTGTTTTCAGTATGTGGTGTGACCCCCTTGTGCAGTAATAACTGCAGATAAACGTTTGGGGTAACTGTTGATCAGTCCTGCACATCGGCTCGGAGGAGTTTTAGACGTTCCTCCGTACAGAACAGCTTCAGCTCTGGGATGTTGGTGGGTTTCCTCACATGACCTGCTTGTTTCAGGTTCTTCCTCAACATTTCTATTGGATTAAGGTCAGGATTTTAACTTGGCCATTCCAAAACATTCACTTTATTCTTCTTTAAACGTTCTGTAGTAGAACGACTCGTGTGTTTAGGCTCGTTATCTTGCTGCATGACCCACTTTCTCTTCAGATTCAGTTCACGGGCAGATGTCCTGATATTTTCCTTTAAAATTCGCTGGTATCATTCAGAATTCATTGCTCCATCATGTAATGTAGTGTTTTCTTTTCTCCAAACATAACCCTACTCATTTAAACCAAAAATTTAATTTGGGTCTCGTCAGTCCACAAAACATTTTTCCAAAAGCCTTCTGGCTTGTCCACGTGATCTTTAGCAAACCTCAGAAGGGCAGCGATGTTCTTTTTGGAGAGCCGTGTCTTTCAATGCGCAACATTGCTGTTCAGTGTTCTCCTGATGGTGGACTCATGAACATTAACATTAGCCAAAGTGAGAGAGGCCTTTAGATGCTTAGAAGTTACCCTGGGTTCCTTTGTAACCTCGTGGACTATTCATTCCACGTCTTACTCTCGGAGGGATCTTTGTTGGTCTCCACTCCTAGCGAGGGGAACTATGGTCTTAAATTTCCTCCATTTGTACACGATCCGTCCGACTGTGGATCGGTGCAGTCCAACCTCTTTAGAGATGGCTTTGTAAACTTTTCCAGCCTGATTAGCTTCAACAACTCTCTTTCTGAGGTCCTCGCAAATCTCCTTTTTTCGTGCCACGATACACTTCCACAAACACGTGTCGTGTAGATCAGACTCCGACAGATCCCTGTTCTTTAAATAAAACAGGACGCTCGCTCACTCACACCTGATCATCATCCCATCGACGGAAAACACCCGACTCTAATTTCACCTTCAAACTGACCGCTAATCCTAGACGTTCACATCCTTTCCCCACTCTCTGATATAATATTCTATCATTTTCCTCAACAAATAAATGACCAAGTGTAATATTTTTGTCTCGTTCATTGAGTTGGGTTCTCTTTGTATACTTTCAGGACTTGTGTGAAAATCCGATGATGTTTTAGATCATATTTATGCAGAAATGTAGAAAATTCTCTACAGCGCGACCGTATATTAAGCTTTAAGAAGGCTTATGAAGCTTTATAGCGAGACTATCTACGAAGTGCGTGGTTAATATGGACTTGTTTACGCTCTCGGAGATGAAGGCTACGCAATTAATGGGACTTTTCCGTCCACGTCTATCGAGACGCGGTCTGGTTGACGTGCGAGGTATTTTTAAATCATTTCGCTCCGTCCTGCAGGTGGACACGCACCGGCGTCAGATCGACCAGAAGGACGGTGACTATAGCATGCTGGAGGGCAAACTGCAGGCGCAGGACGTACTTGTGAAAAAGTGTACGGATGAAAAGGTGGGTACGCTCAGGGTTTTCTGCTCTCTCCGGCACTGTCAGCGATTTCTCACTCACTCGCATGCTTTCAGCGCACGTTAAAAAAAAAATATATATATATATGCATTGACACTTTTTTTTAGCACGCACTCAGCACGCTTTGCAGCGCGGTTCGCTTTGATCGTCGTCACTAGGCGTGGTACACAGTTTACACAAATATGCAAAGTGCACAAGTTTTGACGCCTATGCTTTATGAAGCCTTGTGAAACATCATGAAGCTTGTGGCGTGCCTTTTTAAATCAGCTTTTAGTGGTTCATAATGAACCTTTTTTTTTTTTTTATTTCTGAGAGTTTTCTACTTTATTTCTATAGTTTTGTAATATTAGGGGCGGTATCTAACTCTTTCATAAATTCATAATTATTCATAAAATATTATTAAATTAGAGATGGTTCGATATCGCATCCCCCGCTCCCTCTGATACCGATACTGAGACCTCGAGTATCAGCTGATCTTGAAACTCCGTCAAATTTCCGTAAAAGCCAGCAATCTTCGACACGTTCTCGCCTCGGCGCAGTCGTAAACGGCAAATACGCAAAGCGGCCATCAAAGCAAACGTAGAACCGAGACTTCTCATTAAATAGCTACTATTTCCGGAAATCCGTACTTGTTCGATTTTCTTCGCGTACAGCGGTTCTATCGGCGATCCCGCTCATGGAGATTCTTGCGCCGTTGCTCTGCGGCTTGCGTGGAGAACGTGACCAAACGTGATCGCAGAACACGACCAGATCGCTGTTATTTCATGTCGTCCGGTGATCATCGCGCTACAGCGTACACCAGGCGTGTGTCACGTGGTGTCGCGTGATGCTGGAATCTGAGCGGCGCTTGTTTAATTGTTGGCACCCACGTCCACACCCGTGTTATTTACTCCTCCTGAAATGCTGGTTAATCTCTCTCTTTGTCGTTTGAAATTTTTTTGACTTTTTCTCATTTAGGATCGTGAATATTTCTTCTTATGGCGGTTCATTTGAAAACGAAAAGCATTCCTGGAAATAAGCGCGCTTAGAACACTTCGGCGAGAGTTCTTGAAGGTTTGAACTTCTGATCTGATGCCGAAGAAACAAATAAACGCCGAAAACGCACAATCACGGATGTTTGCTCAAGGGTGTGTGTTGTGTGCTTAACAAACTCCATCTTGATACATCAAGCAGCTCTCTGGAGATTTTTTTTTCCCCCTTAGGAATTGTCCAGATTAAACGTAGGGTTAAATAAAGGATCATTTTACAGTCCCCTCTGAAACTGTTGGACCGGCAAGGCCGATACATTTCTTTTTGCTGTAGACTGAAGACATTTTGGTTTGGGATCAAAAGACGAATATGAAGAGAAGGGAGAGTAGAATTTCATCTTTTATTTCCTGGTATTCATATGTAAGCGTGTGAAACGACACAGAACATGGCACATTTTGTATCAGACCAGCCAATTTATAGGGTTATTATAATTCACAAAAGAATTTACCACAAAAGTTCTGGAACAAGACGAACCTCTACCAAAGTGCTGGAAAGTCCAAAGTGTGGAGAAAGAAAGGATCTGCTCACGATCCAGAACATACGAGCTGATCTGTGGAACATGGTGGAGGTAGCGTCATGGCTCGGGCTTGCACGGCCGCTTCTGGAACATTCTCACTGATCTTTATTTACGATGAACTCCTCAATCATCAACGTGTGTTCTTTTAACACACGTCGAAAGCTGAAATCCTAAACTCTCGTCTCATCTCCATCTTTTAATCTCAAACCCAAATGTCTTCAGCGTACAGCACAAACTAACGAGTCGGCCTCGCCGTTCCAGTAGTTTCGGACTGGACTCTCTTTGCATTTTCAGTCTGGGTCCTGTCATTCCAGCAGAGTATTTCATCGCCAGATGGCTTTTCAGGTTTCCTTTAAAGGTGCTTGGCCCTGGGACCGCCCACATTTTTGCTCTCTCCAGCAGCATCAAACCGTCAACAATACCTAAACCTGTTTTGAGGCACGTCAGAGACTGGTAAAGGGCAAAAATGGGGCGTGTCCGGTTAGGACTGGTTTGGGGAAACTGATAGCAGCCTCACGAGTAGTGTATTAGCGATATTTAATATAAACATGCAGCGGTTTTATTTAGATCTATTCCGAGGGAGAAATCACCACGCACATTGCTTCAATAATTGTCTAAATATCACGTGACTAAGTGCTAAAATACAACAAGGACACTTGGTATAAAAGCAGAGACTCCTGATTATTTGCTTCTGTAAGGAATAAAACTGTTCCCACCATGAAGTCGATTATTTTTCCCATAACAGCCCGTCCCACCGTCTTTTATTCCTTTTATACCTCCGCAGTATTACAACGACGAACATTTTAAGTATATACTTATTAACGAATGACACGTTTGTACTTTTTATCCACTCGTACCTCAATTTAATATCATGGACCGTAGGCTTTCCAGCGCCTGGAACGTTCAAGTCCATCTGAAGGAGCTGTTACTATGGAAACGCCAACGTATTAGAACGAGCGCATTAGTATTAAGTTAAACCTGCACTACTGTTAATTAATCACCCCTCACCTCAACCTACTTTCTTTATTTATTTATTTATCCATCTATCTATTTATTTATTTATTTTATTACTGCTTTTTTTTTTTTAATTTAATTTTTTTTTTATAACTTTTCAAATTTATGATTCAGTTATGATAACGGTAGTGTTTATATTTTTGATAAATGTAATAAAATTGTAAAACAGTTAATATAGTTCTATATTTGATTTTTTTATTTTTTTATTTTTTTATTTTTTTATTCCATATGTAGTTCTGGTAGTTATTTGGTCAACAGAGAATAAAACAGCAACAACAAAAAAATAAACTACACATCAGAAAATGATGCACATCATTATAATTATTTGTGAAAAGGCATTACAGTTAGTAGCACTGTTTATAAAGCATTCATAATTTGTTCAAAGAATTCATTATAAGTAGCGCTTCTAACCCGACGTATCGCCATTATGTCTTCTCATCATGCAGGGGGGGTTGGTGATGTCACGTGTTATGAGCACTGCTTATTTATAACGCCTCATGTTAGATCTGTAATGTTTAATAAAGGTAGCTGTAGAGTGTTCTATAATATACATTTCTATAAATAATGATAGCAATGTGTATAATGCCTTAGGAATGTCCAGTCAGATTTGAGGAATCACCAGCGCTGTGGAATTCAGTTATATAAATATCATCGATTATTTTTGTCGTCACGTTGTGAAGGTTAGAGGTTGTTCTGTTCAGAAGGTACATGCGTTTTTTTGTCGTTGTTGTTGTTTTTTTTTAAACGAGTCGTAAGGACGTTTAAGAGCTGAAAGCCGCCCTGTCGTGTTTTACAGATGAGGCTGCAGAGTGAACTTGCACAAAAGACCACCGATATTAACCGCCTGAAAGGTAAGACACGAGTAAGAACAAAGAAAAAGAAAGATGAGAGGTTTCAGGAAGCTGTTCGAATGAAGTTTCAATCATACGTACTCGCCGTCCGCTTTATTAGGAACTCCCGTACACCAGCACAGCAGTCTAGCACAACTGTGTAGTTTGGGTGAGTCTGTCCCCATGATACTTTAGCCCAGATGCCTATTCTTGGCTGAAAGCAGCAGAACCTGGTGTGATCTTCTGCTTCTGTAGCCCCTCCACCTCAAGGTTCGATGTTTCGTGCTTGCCGAGATGCTTTTCAGCTCACCACGGTCGTAAAGAGTGATTACTCGAGTTACTGTGTCCTTCCTGGCAGCTCGAAACAGTCCGACCTCTCGAGGCGTTTCCACCCACAGATTGCCGCTCACGCTGCGTTTCTCTGTGTAAACTCTAGAGCAGGGGCGTCCAGTCTTATCCGGAAACGGACGGTATGGGTGCAGGTTTTCCTTCCAACCAAGCAGGAGCCACACCCGAGTCGAAAAATTTAACGATGGGTTTTATCGTGCGTCGGCCGATTTACATAACGGCATGAACGTACAGGTGTTCCTAATAATGTGGACGTTGAGTGTATAAATGAAATGGCATTCTTATTATTATTATTATTATTATTATTATTATTATCGACTGCTGTGACCGTTTGGCATCTCAAATACTTGACTGAACACACATCAGTGTAATAATAAAGAATAAACACTGAGATTTTATTTACGTTTCTTCCACGGAACTATTAAACGCATTTTTAATTTGTTTATCTACTTGCTTGATATGCAATTTTTTTATATAGATATTTTATGCAAAGTACAGTTCTATTGCAATTAATTTAGTTTAATATTCTTGCATATTTTTGCATGTTTAATCAGTTTGATTAATTAAATAAAATCTTTTCATGTCGCAGAACATTAATGTTGGATCGTACATTTGTCTAATTTCTTTCTCTGCGTTCTTCCATAAAGCAGTTTGTGACGTGTGTGTGTGTGTGTGTGTGTGTGTGTGTGTGTGTGTGTGTGTGTGTGTACAGAGCAGGTGAAGGAGATGAGGGATGAGCTTATTAGGCAGGAGGAGCAGCTGAGGGAGGTGAAGAAGAACAACACTAACCTTGAGAGGAAGATGGAGTATGAGAGGTGAGTGGAGTGGGAGAACATGATTTTTTTTTTTTAAATGTAATAACGAATTCACACACCTTTACCCTGCTTAAAAGTTTATCCCCCCCCCTCCTAAATCTCAGTCTGTGTCTGCATACAATGAAAATGTAAAAACACAGATGCATATAGTAAATGGTTACTTACGTTAGCTTTATAAGATGCAGCTTTTTATTTCTTAATGAACAAGCTCCTGTCTCCAGTGCTCTGTGTGTGTGTGTGTGTGTGTGTGTGTGTGTGTGTTTGTGTTTGTGTTTTTCCTGCAATGAGTGTTTACTCAATGTACGGTAAATTTTGTGTGTGTACCGTAGCCTGCAGTGTGGCCGTCAGATAGCGCAGCTTAAAGACGAGTACGAGGAGAGCAAGAAGCTTCTGGAAGAGAAAGCTACCAAATTAAAAAAGGTAAAAACACACGCATCCCATATCTCTGTCGTGAACTCGTATTTCAGTCGGTGTGGACGCTTCAGACGTCTTTACCGACCTGCTGGAGAAACCAAAGGGTTGTTAATGTGAGAACGAACACCATTTGTTGGACAAGTTGTGATAATGGCGGTTTTGCTTGTAACTTGATTTATATTCATTTTAGCAACACTGAATATCTCGCAGTGCCAGTCAGGTTTATTGTTACAATGTACGGACTTTCAGCTGTTTGATTCGAACAAATCGAACGACGGTAATTGAAGTAGTTTGGCACGACGAACGCTTCAAGCGGTTTCGCCAAATTCAACTGAAAATGCAACGTATAATGACTTCTCCAGTTACGTAATGATTCAACCCCCTGAATAGAATCCCTCACAACAGCACAAATATGCAGAACAGGTGTCGGCTCGAGCACAATCGAGGGCGTGATTAGTTGCACCAGGTGTACATGAAATACCTGTACTGGCTAGGGGCAGAAACACACATTATTTGTGTAAGACTTGGTTGCAGAAGTCATTTTGAAGGTTCTACAGGGCCATCACAGACACGTGACTTGAACCGCATGGAAAATCTCTGGTGGGATTTGAAGAAGGCGGGTGCAGCACGCAAAGCCAAGAATATTACTGAACTGGAGGCCATTGCTCATAAGACAT
This sequence comes from Ictalurus punctatus, assembly GCF_001660625.3. NCBI lineage: Eukaryota > Metazoa > Chordata > Actinopteri > Siluriformes > Ictaluridae > Ictalurus > Ictalurus punctatus. The sequence continues at coordinate 16,844,100 of NC_030442.2, forward strand.
GGGCTAAGATTCCTCAGGAACGCTGCCAGAAGCTGGTGAGCCATCATCCCATGTAGCTCGTTCCTCTGTTTCCTGGGAAACGTTTGCACAATTTTAGCACCGACATAAAGTACAAGACATACAGGAACCTCCATCCTCCAAAGGTAGACTGGTCCAGGTTAAAACTGATACCCAGATTTGGTAAATGCAGTCAGCAAGCAACAGAAAATGCCTTTCTTTTGCCTTTGACATAAATGGCGCTTGTAGCGTCACACCCTGAGAAGGTATGGCTCCCGATAAGTGCCAGGATCTGATGACGCCTTAGCGAAGTCAATGATCCTTGTTTTGTTGCCAACCCCCGTGGAAAAAATACAACCTACGTGGTAAATCTGGCTGCGGACTTGAAGCAATCACTGCCACGTCAGTGTCGGGGTTCTTGACGACTACAGTTTGATGTTCCTGTGCAGCATGTTGTGCATGTAAAAACACCCTGGTCTTCAACAGATCTTCAACAGCATTGAGAGTTTGTAAACCCTCCGTTACAGTCACGCAGTGACTCCGGTCTCCGTGTGCCACGTACAAGCTTAACGTACGTACACAACGTAGAGGAATTCTGCCAGTTCCCCTTTGTTTGTTCCCCCGTTGTGTTGGGAAAGCTTGACTGTGTACCGCAGTACGGTCTCGGCGAGCTCTCCGAACGTACTTTGCATGGACCGAACGGCTTGAACGACTACCATGCCGTCGAAGAGAATAGCTCCATCTGACGGAACTCTGTCAACTGAACAGTCAACCTTTTGGTTTCTAATAAATCCATAAGAGCTGATTTTGTTTGTTTTACCAAGTGAACCATCAGCACTGGATAAAGGATATGACACGGTTCCCAAGGAGTAGGACAGAATTGCCCACAGGTCTGTCGTTTTACTTTGACCTCTGACGAGTAGTCTGGAGAACCGATTCTTGTCGGCGCGCAGAATCACTTCCTTGCCTGCTGCAGATTTCTTCTTTGTTTTTGCTTGGTCACTGGAGGTCTTTTGATGGGAGCAGATAAGTCAACCGATGGTGATAACAGCCTTCGCTTCGTGAACCCTCTGACGGCGTTTTCCCCCTTTTCCGGAGCTGCGAGCAAATCCTTCGTGATTTCTTCAGCTGCGACTGTCCCAGAGCTACGACACGATGCCGTCTTGGTGTGCGTCAAAAGGATTCAGTATGGAATCTAGGATGGAAATTGTTCTCGTCAGCTCGAATTCGTGCGCCGTCAAGGTCTTTTTCGTTGCCTCATATCAGGAGATCTACCTGCCGTTGCCTCACATTGTCCTGCTATGGCAGGCCTTTCATGTTGCGCCAACATCCAGCGATATACTGCAGCTCGATTCTGTGTTAAACCTGTCCAACCACCCTTTGTCTTGGAATTGGTTGCATGTTGGCTCACTGGCCTGTTCACAAGCAATCAAGGCAAATCCATGGATACGGACATCGGACAGTCCACTAGCCTTTAACACTGACGACCACTCCGTTGACGGATCCTGGGGCGACAACTTCGGCCTCGGTGACTATGACTTGCAGTCCTGTATCTCCGAACCGTTTTTCCTGGAATGCCCAGGTAGGACATGCATGTGTGAAACTGCTGAGTAAAGTCATCGTTTTTCCAGTGGATTTGCTGAGCTTTGGCATACATAACCTGTCCAGAAACTAACATTATATGGTCCAGTACTAGCCGATCAGCACTCGTGTTTACTGTTGTCGTCTGTCGGTGAAGCCTCGGTGACGGGAAGATAATACAGTGCTGACTTTTGCAGAGTGCCATCACCTTGAAGCAGTGTATGGAAACCTGTCCAGCTTGGGATTTTGCATCCTTCAGCATCTTTACAAAGATATGCCGGTTCAGTTTGTGCAGCAGACGCGGTGTTCGGTTTGAATGTATCCGCATGTACTTGGATACATTCGTGATGATACAAGTTCTGTGGTCCTTGTCTTTTAGACCGATGGTATTGTTCTATGCGAGGGGCTGCTTTGAATGAGGAAACACCCTTCTGTGGTGGTTGTCTGTCTGTTTTGTCGTCGAGACAGGTTCAACTACAGAACTTTGCAGCATAATCCCATTTGTGTGGTGTGTTACAGTAGTTCCACGACGTGACGGTGTCTCCTCTCCAGAGTCAATATTGTCCTACACAAGTATAATAGGAACTTTCTTTGGAGAATCACGTTGGTATTTTGTCTCTGCTCTCTACTAGTTGAACTTGGGCAAGGCTCGTGTCTAGACCAGGGGTGTCCAATCTTATCCTCAAAGGGCCGGTGCGGGTGCAGGTTTTCATTCCAACCGAGCAGAAACGTCACCTGGTTCCACCTGTTTATTCAGTTGAGCTTGGCTTTCAGTAGACACGTGTGTGGCTTCTGCTTGGTCGGAATGAAAACCTGTAACCACGCCGGCCCTTTCCGGATAAGTTCGGACACCCCTGGTCTAGACTGACCACTGTGTCCTATGATGCACTGGGAGAGTCACATTGAAGCATCTTTAATATCAGTGCCGCACTATAGGGTGTCCTCTGTAGTATCGATAAAGTTTGACCATTGAAGTCGGTCTTCGCGGACCGGCTGTTGTACTCGGCGTGTGTTCAGTCACTTTGGCTGGTCACCTCAGCTGACTCTCGGGTTTCTGTACCTGATGGATGAGGTAGCCTGTCCGTATATCAGCTTATCCGCATACAGCGTCTCAACAAAAACCGTCTCACAGATGTTGCGCTTGTTGGGAGTGAAACACCAGCTGGGGGAAAATCACGGTTCAACCTCCTCTTCAATTCATCCTGCCTGAAACCTAGAGATGCAGTGAACGGTATGTTCTTTCCAAAGCTGCCAAAGAAACTCATGGTATTTAAATTACCCGTAGTTCGAAGCGTCAAGATCTTTTATGTTCTTTCACGGGATTTAAAACGATCCTTCTTAGCTGCGTCAGAAGACCTCGTAGCTGGCATCGAAGGTTGGCTCATTTCTGAAAAGGAAACGCATTAAAAAACGGAAAAGATGTATTATTTTATGTGCCGTAACTGTTTCACAATCGACCAAGCGATTTGAGAAGATTCGGTAATAAATTATTTCTAGTTTCTTCCCGAACCGCTGCACATTGAGGTTGAATTACATATTGAATTACTGTGCCAAGAGTTGTGTAGTCACGACCGTCGTGTTTACGGACAAACCGACAATATACAGACTGTATTTTATAGATGTAGGTCAATGCTTTTACTTTCGAAAAAAGCCTCGTCACTCGCCGTTAAAATACGATTCCGCGAGGAAGGAACTATTGCTGACTTTTTAAAAAATAATAATTAATTAAATCGCAGGATTTCACATGGAGCGCTTTTTATTTTCTCGCTCAATACCAATAGATTGATTTTGTATTGGAATGAAAATAATTTAGTGCCCCGTATATACAGGAACGGGATTAAACGAGAAACGGCTTCACCTGACGGCCGGTGAATGACGGCAAAGCACTCGGACGTGAACAGGTCAGGACTGAAAATCACTATGGCTCTAATAAATAGGCGGAATATTTATCGTATTGCGTTTCAGATGAAGCGAATGAAACGGATCCGTGTGAGGGTTTCCACGGACGTTATTTCGCAACAATACCCCGCCGCTAAAAATGTTAAGAGTCGAGATATCGGCATTTTTAAAATATATACGCTCGCGCGTCATTTTCCGGCTGTTTATCAAAGCGCGTACGCTTGGTGTTCCACTGTGACACCCGATGCCTAACCGGTTTTTGGTGTCGGGCGAGTTTTTGAGACGCCATTTTGGATAAACACTGTTTGAAGTGCAGGGTAAAGCACTTCCTGGTAACGCCTGGTCTTAAAGTAGTGAAAGTCGAGGAGACATTACAAATGTTCCTGTAACTAAAATGATCCTGATAAGGGTTCTGAGCTTGTTGGAAGAGTTCACACAGTAGAAACGAGCGCATGTGCGATCGACGTTGCTGTCGTGATGTCGAGATGCACGTCCTGAGATATTTCTTTACCACCGAGCGACTGTTACCCTTTATACCGATAAGTCATTGTGCCAGGGTGGAGCGATACGATTATAATATCGATACGGTGATCAATCATGTCATAATACATTGATCAGATAGCCTTGATGTTTTTGTTTAGTAAACATGCAGATAAAATATCTGATCATCTGTCTTTACTGGGAGCTTATCAGCAAACTGATGTGTCGTGATACATATCCGAGAAATGTCTTTGTGTGTCATGATGTCATATTACAATCATATCACCCACGTCTACATTCAACCATGGGACTGTTTAATAGTTCAAATAAAAAAAGCAGATTAACGTGCAGGGGTTTTTATTTACTTATTTATTTATTTATTTATTTATTTAGCTAGAGAACATTTCTGATGTTATTGTAAGTTAATATTTAAGTCATAATTTCACTTTTCCTCTTCTCCCACCTGTAGGAAACGGTGGACGCGCGTAAAGCCGGCACGGTGGTCACTCAGGCTGAGCGCGGTACAGAGGCTGCAGGAGCGCACCACCTAGTGGCCGGACAGCGTCATGACAACCCTGATATAAAAGGTAGAGCTGTGCGTGCTGCTCTAGAGGTCTTTCTCCCCACCTGCTGTTATAGTCGCATGAAAATAGAAAAGAAACGTTACAATCATACAGTAAGCAATGCTATATTTTACTTAATCTATATTCTGAATTTCTAAGTATTTCTCTTGCGCTGTCAATTCAGTTCGAATGAGCTTTATTGGTATGATGTGCACAGTGTATTGCCAAAGCATCGTTTAGGGCCAAGAATTAAATCTGAGCAGGGAACGAATGATGAGATGAACAAGTGAAGAAAAACAAACCAGACAAAAAGTACAGTCCAAAAAAAGCACATGTGGGTTCATGAGTGCATCTCTCTCTCTCTCGCTCCCATTCTCCCTCTTTTTCTTTCCCCATCTCTTTCCCTTCCTCTCTCTCTGTTTCTGTCACTTGCTCCCTCCTGTGTTCCTGTCTCTGTCTTTCTTGCTCTCTCTCAATCTCTCTCTGTCTGCCTTTACTGTCTGTATCTCTTTCTCTCTCTCAACTCTTGCTCCCTCCTGTCTCTCTCTTTCTCCAACCATGTCCATTTTTTCCTGTCTATGTTTCTTTGTCTCTTTCTCTCTGTTGTCTGTCTCTCGCTTTCTTTTTGTCTCTCTCCCTATCTGTTTCTCATTCCTGCTTTTGCTCATGCCCCCCCCCCCCCCCCCCCCCCCCAAACAGATGATTTGGTGAAACCAGGAAGTGATGCTGGAATGCCCGGTATTGAAGACAGTGAAGTGGGAAAGGTAGAAGACATGCAGTTTGGTGAGTATGAACAACGCAGTGGAAAAAGCCGTTAGTGTCTTCATTCCAACAATTAATCCCGATAATAGTCCAGTAAAACGCACAGGATAAACTTACAACTTGATCTGAGCGACTCAAGAAAATCAGGCTCGAGAGTTTAGTAACATTGGACAGGAGGAGAGAATTATTATTATTATTATTATTATTATTATTATTTACGACAGATACAGGTACAAATAGCAAATAAACAGAGGGAATGTAAAATACTAGTTCATGTTCCCTCAGCCCTGAAAAAGCCAGCCATCACAGCGCAGAACATGGAGCCAGTGGAGCAGGACAAACAGCCTGGAGCTGGAGCTGGAGCTGGTCCTGATGCTGGTCCTGATGCTGGAGCTGATGCTGCTATTGACACTAAAGTAAGAGCAGGAGCTGGTGCTGGAGAAGGACCTGGGTTCGATGCTCCTCGTGGTCTCCCTCTGGACCGTCCCGACCTTCCGCAGGATGGAGGGGCAGCAAAAGGTCTCCCAGAAATCCAGCAGCAGGTTCCCCAGCCGGTCGTAGACAGACCTGTGGCGTTGAATGAAGGCAATAAGGCAGCGGTCCAAGCAGACGAGTTCGGAGAGCAGCAGCGCCAGATGAGAGGTGAGAAACGGGAGGCTTTTCCTTAACTGTACGCAAATGAGTTAAACAAAAAACAACCTCATACGATTAGTAAGTATCCAAACACTTAAGTACAAACAGTTCGAGGAAAATAATCCATCAAAAGAATGACTTTTCCTGAAGTGTTTTATTCCTCTTGTATCACAGCCGTTTCTAATGATTACAACCGATTTGAACTTTTTATAAATAAATGTTTAAAAAAAAAAAAAAACATCTCGAGTGCGTGGAGCGTCTGCAGCAGGAGTCTCTGTGGACGAGCGGTTACTATAGAAACGATTCGGAGTTGCGCTACTGTCAGAGCTGCTGTTTGTAGAAAATGAATCGGCACCTTCTGACCAATCAGAATCCAGAATTCATCGACTGCGGTATAAGCGTCGGGGAACTCCTCTCCAGTGTCTCCTTTCAGTTCCTGTTCAGCATTAAATAAAATAAAATATACAATAATACAATAAAATAAAGAGAAGTTTAAAGATTAACTTTAATATCGAAGTTGATTTGAATATGTAAATTGATCCGTCGGTATCCCCACATGCAGATCCTGAAAATCCGGGAGCAGCGCTGCCTCCTCCGCCGAATCCTGCTCATGTTCTGCCCAACCCCATGGACCCTCAGCGAGACGCCGCCCCCGCTGCACCACTCCGACATCGGCAGAGTGAGTATGAGCAGCTCCGTGTGTGTGTGTGTGTGTGTGTGTGTGTGTGTGTGTGTGTGTGTCACTGCAAAGACGTGTCGTCACACCATGCAGAGAAGTCTAAGGTTTTTATTATTCACAGGTGTGTGTGTTTGTGTGAGTGGGTGTAGAGCGAGTTCCTCTGGTCCTAAGTAGGAAAAGCACGATGTCAAAGCAGTTAGGACGCTGGTGTGTAGGTGCGCATGCGTGAGAGTTGCTTTCCTGCATCCCTCGTTCCATCCCGCTTTCTCTTTCCTCGTTCCTTGTTCTCCTCTTTAAAAACGAACGAGTTATTCGTTCACTCTCACGCCGTCCTCTCTCCTAATCCTGACTGACCTCTCTCTCTCTCTCTCTCTCTCTCTCTCTCTCTCTCTCTCTCTCTCTCTCGCTCTCTTTTCCTTTTTCTCTCCTTGTTGTTTCCCCCTCGTTCTTTCTTCTCCGCCCCGCTCAGGCCGCTTCTTTGACGAGAACGAGTCCCCCGTAGATCCGCAGCGCAACTCCAAGCTGGCGGACTACAACGGGGACGACGGCAACGTGGGCGAGTATGAAGCCGACAAGCAGGCCGAGCTGGCCTACAACGAGGAGGAGGACGGCGACGGCGGCGAGGAAGACGCCCAAGGTGAGCCCGGGAGAACAGCCCCGGCTGTCCCTCGCGTCGCTCTTCCTCCTCCGTCCGTCCTCTCCTGTCCCGTCCCCCTCCCTCATGTCCACCATCGCTTGTCTACTTAGTCCACGTAGTGCTTTGTTTAGAGTCACATGAAAGAGAGAGAGAGAGAGAGAGAGAGTGTGTATGTGTGTGTGTGTGTGTGTGTAAATGCATATACATTATTTCGGTGCTCTTTCAGGGGCACATTTTTTGTTTTGTTTAAAGTAAATGCACTTGGGACGTGTCCTGAAAGTAAACATTTATTTATTTGTTTGTTTGTTTGTTTGTTTGTTTATATTCAAGTTTAAGAAAGCGGTCCTGTAAACGGATTAATGCTTAAGGACGATGTTGCATTCCAACACATCTTGGAACAAAGGTGTCTGGATCACAGCGCAGCGATCAGGTTATTTAGCGTAATGCACGCGGCTGTTCGGATATCTTTTGGGTGTGTGTGTGTGCGAAGATAGCTACGACGAGAGGAAATAAAGCTCGTCTGTGTCTTTAGATTAAAATAAAAATCCCTCGAATATATTTATCAGGTTAACAGTCGGCGCTCTTTAACCAAGCGAAATGAGACGTAACGGATGGAGAAAGAAATTGATTATAGAAAACGGTACATTTAAAAAATGAATAAATAATTTTTTTTTAAAAAGAAAGAAAATAAAAACGCTTTTCCCGGTGAAACCATGATGGCTGATATTACTCACGCAGTGGGAAATTTTGCTGTGGGAACGTCGAGTATTCGTGGAGGTGGAAAAAAATAGCAGAGAGTCAGACGGTATAAGAAAGCGGGAACTCGGAATTACGGCGTTTTTCACCTCTCTGCGTTCGAGTTTGAGTATGTGGATTGATCTACAGCGAATACCTGCATCCGTACGGTATAATTCAATTAAATTCATATAAGAAGTGCTGTTGATGTTCTGAGCAGCCATGTTGACTTAAAGGGGTGGTGTGATGCTGTTTGAAGTTTTCTTTTCCTTTAGTGTGTAACGTGTCCGTCTGTGCATGTATGAGATTTGCCGACTTTTAAAGCTCATAGTCTCCTACAAAGGGATTTATTCGATCAAACAGAGATCACCGCTCCAGACCCGCCCAAAACGCCTCCATCCCAGTCCAGATGCTACTTCTGCAAACGTCTGCGTCACAATTTGAAATATCAGCATGATGCCGCCATTATTTGAAAAAAAACATTTTTTTCTAGTTCATTCATTTTTTTTAAAAACCTTTTTATGTCGTCACTTCAGGACATAAAGTTGTTTCGGTGAAGAAGACGAATTAAAACCGTCCTACGTTAACGTCGTATCTGAAAGGTAAGGGAGTTACAAGATAAAAACTTAAGCAAATAATTCAAACCACGCAACAACGTCCGCATCAGCCGCGAACGCGTCGTCTCGGACGCTCTCCGGCCGCGGATTCGTCCGTTTTTCGGTGTCTTCGCCCTCTCCCGGACGCGCTCCACATCGGGGCAGGACACATTCTCCTGTGTCTCACAGGTGCTGTACCTCACTGACTGATCCTCGATGTACACCTGTGTTGAAAGCAGCAGTGCATTGAAAAATGGTTCGATACTTAGCCAGAAATTCAGCCGAATCCCGGTCCTCGGTATCGGATTGCTGTATCGTGCACGCTGAGATGCTTCTCTGCTCACCTCTTACTGAATCCTTCCTGGCAGCTCGAACCAATCTGGACATTTTCCTCTGACCTGGCTTCTCGACAAGTCATTTCCACCCACAGAACTGTCGCTCGCAAGATGTTTTTTTGCACCATTCTGTGTAAACTCTAGAGAGGTGTGTGGGTGTGTGTGTGTGTGTGTGTGTGTGTGTGTGTGTGTGTGTGTGTGTGTGTGTGTGTGTGTGTGAAAATCCCAGATGATCAGCAGTTTCTGAAATACTCAAACCAGCCCACGTGGTACCAACAACCACGCCACAGTTAAAGCCACAGAGATCAGACTTTTTCTTCATTCTGATGTTTGATATGAACACAAGCTCGTGACCCGTATCTGCATGACCTGATGCACTGTGCTGCTGCCACGTGATTGGCTGATTTAAATAACTCCAAAAATGTCCAGGTTTACAGGTGTTCCTAATAAAGTGGATGTTACATTTATGTATATACACACTTCCGGTCAAAAGTTTGTGGACACCCGACTGAAACGTTCCTCACGATGTTAAAAAGCTTTTGATCTGAAGGTGCGAGATTAAACGTGTGAAATCGGTGTCGTAGATAAAAAAAATATAATCGTGTCGACGTGTTCGTTTCTTTCGTTAGAAAACTAACATTTTATTTACAAAAATCTTCTTTTTTTTTTTAAACGGACGACCCGGCGCGAAATATTCAGGAAAGCAGGTGATACGAGTCCGGCGTCGGCGTGAACTCCTTTAATACCGTTTTTTTTAAAAATCATCTCGGGGGAAATTCCTCAAGAAATCGGGTGAGAAAACACGTCTGCTTTGAAGATGCTGAAATACTAAATTATTTAGATTTGTCGTGGATTTTTTTTATCACGACATAATTCCCATAGTTCCATTTGGGTTACTCCAGAGTTTTGATGACTTTATTATTATTCTAAAATGTGGGAAAATAAATAAATAAATAAAAATAAAGAATGAGTGTGTCTAAACTTTTGACCGGTAGTGTGTATATACATGTTTCTCAGTGACCTGCAGTAGGTGTGTTTCATTGTTGTCCTCCTTCCCTTCTCTCATGTTCCAGACGACGAAGACCGGGATGCTCCAGGAGATCGCGGCGTGGACTACGGCAAGCGACACCAAGCCATCGACATCCTGTAGCCTCGGTCCGGAGTCTCAGATCGACACGTCATCCATATTCACACGTGCAAGATTGGATTCGTGGGGGGAAAAAAATAATAATAAAAGATAAAGGAGAATTTACTTGAACCTGCTCGTTAGCCGGAGCTGTATTTCAACGTGGCGTGGATACGGACGTTTCCGAACAACTTTTTAAGAAGCATTTGGGGTTTTTTTTTTTTTTTTTTTAAATCACTGACTTGAAATGGATTTAAAACTATGTGAAGGACGTGTAAAATGACTAATGTGCACATGTGTATATATTTAATATGTACATTAGAAAGTTGTTTTGTTCTTTTTCCTGTTAAACAGATTGTTTGTTTTTTCTCTCAAGTCTAAAGCAGGCTTTTCGACACGCGTGCCTGCTGACGAGTTTATTTTTTTGCATTTTAGTTTATTATTTACATTTTCTTTTAACGACTAATTTAAGCTGACGGTTCCCGTCGCGCTGTCGTGGCCGCGGTTCTAGTGAAAGGACCTGAACTCGCATCAGAACGAGATCATTACAGAGGATACAGTTTCTATCTTCTTTTTTTTTTTTTTCTGTTCCCCGAACGCTGACGTTTCGTTTTTCAGAAACGCTGCATGGGGAGATTTCCTCTTATCCCCCCCACATTTCTTCTTTCTTCATTCTTCCTTGCTTTGAGACACATGGACAATAAATTGTACAGGACTCTCACAAGTCATTTGAAATGAATATACAGTGACTCAACAGGTGAATTTTATTTTTTATTTTTTTGGAAGGATTTATTTAATTTTTTGCATGTGAGTAATTGGATATTAGCCTCCAGAACTACAGAAATACAAAAAGCAATACACTGTACCACAGCAGAGCGAGAGCGACACAGCTTCCTGTTTGCCTGCCAAATATGGGCGATATCGATGATTGATGTACATATTTGTGCCACCGATCCTGCTGAATTCTGTAGAAAACCTCGGTGTCCTGTAGCCCCCGGACTTCTAACTCGTGTGCTTTCCTTAAAGGAGCGAAACATAGGACGTTAGCATTCTGAATGTATTTTAATAACTACGATTGTTCTGAGTTTTTCCACGTGGATCTGGATCTTAAAACGTATATAAAACATCGTTACGTTTCTGTACGAAGTTAAACTGTTTATTCCACCTGTCCAAAGAGCAGAGTTGTATTAGACAAGAACTTTTTTGCCATCACTGTGACGCGACTCGGTAGTACTGTACGTGTAGATATATGCTCAACACAGCTTGAAGAAGCTCTTTGCTTGCAGTATAACTAGATATTAAATATAGAAGGATTTTTTTCGGGGAGAGGGGGGGGGTAATTTGGAAATAAATTATGCGAGTTCTGCAGAAATAAAACAAGGTTCACAAATTGATCAATACATTTATGTTCATTTGTGGATTTCTGAAACTGTTTCTCAAACCCCGTGTGGAAAAACAGTCCGTGTGTGTTGTCCATGTGTGTGTTTTACATGAGCCGGTCAGGCCGCTAGACAACTTTTGCAAGGTTCGGCCAATCAGGTAACAGCAGACGTACTTTTCACTGGGTCTGTATCAACCAATCAGGTTGAGAGACAGCATTTGCGATTCTCAGCCAATCATGTTTCAAGACAACAGATAGTTACTCTGAACAATTGCAGCAGAAGTGTTCTCAACCAATCAGCTTAATGTTCATAAGCACTTCAGGTCGGATTGCGAGGTCCTCCTTCGGACTGATTCTGCTGTCCGGTCCGTGTGTTTGAGATTTGGAATTTAGCATACTTCAGATTGCTTATATTAATATCCTGCCAGTTTACTGCTATCAGGAAAGCTGATTTTATTTTATTTTTTTTTTTATAAAATACTGAGATAATAAGTGGTCCAAGAATACCGCCAAGTGATTAAAATGGATGGACTTGTTTTATTTTTGTGGAAGTCATGATATTTATTTGCAAATTATGCAACAAAAACAACCCCATAAAGTAAAAGTAAAGTAAAACTTCTCTAATTAACCACCATTTTGTAACTCAGAGAAATGAATGTTATGTTTTAAAAAAATATATTTACTGATTTCTCCGTCTACAGATTCATATGATAAAGGAATGTCCATCCAAAAAGTCATTTCTCAAAAGCTTTATGTACTACATTGCAATTTTTCATGCAACCTCTCTCTCTCTCTCTCTCTCTCTCTATATATATATATATATATATATATATATATATATATATATATATATATATATATATATATATATATATATAATGACTGGTATCTTTCCTGATGGGTGGATGAAGGGGAGCTTTGAAAGTTGCATGGATGAATGAATGGGTTGGAGCTGTAAAAGATGGATGTAATGATGCATTTATGGGACCTGGATGGATGAAGACTGCAAAAGGAACAAAAGGACAGCAGCTGTAATAGTGGGATAGATGACTAGATGGATGGGAGCTGGATAAGTTGTATAAATGGATATGTGGAAGCTGTATTAGTTGCATCAGTAGATACATGGATGGGAGCTGTATATGTTGGATAGATGAATGGCTGGAAGCTATAAATGTTGGATCGATGGATGAATGAATGGCTACAAGCCGTATATGTTCAATGGATGGATAGATGGATGAATGGCTGGAAGGTGTATAAGTTGGGTAGATGGCTGGATGGAAGCTGTTTAAGATGTATAGATGGATGGATGGCTGCATGGATGAATGTATACGTTGATGGCTGGATGCTGTATAAGTTGGATGGATAGACGTCTGGATGGAAGCTGTATAAGTTGGATGGATGGATGGAAGCTATATAAGATGGATGGATGGAAGCTATATAAGATGGATGGATGGAGGGAAGCTGTATAAGATGGATGTCTGGATGGAAGCTGTATAAGTTGGATGGATGGATGGATGGAAGGTGTATAAGATGGATGGGTGAAGGGAAGCTGTATATTTTGGATAAATAAGTGGAATCAGGGGATGGATGAAAGGACCAGTATGTATCAGTTAAATAGTTAGATAAATGTATAGTAACTGAAAGCTGAACGAATTATAAACCTGATAAATTTGTCATCTCTGTGACAGTTCGAGACTCTCTCTCTCTCTCTCTCTCTCTCTCTCTCCCTTCTTTAAACGTTGACATTATTTTGCACAGCTGTTAGCATGCTCTGTGATATAAAGTGTCGAGAACATGAAGCTAATGTTGCTGAATTCATTTCAGGTCACGGTTGAGAACCTATAAGAGTACAGAAGCAAGTTTCTTCTCTTCGAACGAACGGTGAAATATCGGTGTGTTTTGAAACCAACGCTGAGAGGAGCTCTACATTTTGTATGGCGGAAAGCGAGAGAAGTGGACGTGCGCATGCGCAGACTGATCTTTCCTTCATCCGGGTATCTTACAGTCCGCTGTGTGGCTAAGGAGGCGGGAAATGGCGACTAGTGGTGCAGTGAATAAAACCTAATTTAATAACAGCAAAACACAGGAAACCGGCTATAAATTTAAAAAACCCGGGGACTAGGATTGTCTCTGCGCCCGTTATCAAGACCCAGACATCATCCAGGGGCTGGTTTACGGGCTTTAGCAGTAAGTTTGTCGCGTTTTTTCAGTAATTTCCTGATGTCCTGGCGGCTGTGATGGTGCTGGTGGTAACCGGCTTGTGGCTGTTTTTAAATACACATTTTATTATCATTTGCATTCATATTGTTCAGGGGAAATAGTTTTGCACATCAGGGTTATGTAATATAACTTATCTAAACTATAAATTACCCAATAAAGCAGCTGAGCACTGATCTTGGACTACAAATGTTTTAAATTGTTTACCTTTATTAAACCGTCTATTAGAGAAGGTCTATTAAATATTCCTTACTCATTATGTTATATATATATTTTATGACTAAGAATATATTATTGAAATTAGGTGTCAAACTGGTTAATTTCTACTACAGAAATATGTTTAAGTTTGGGATATTTTATTAACTCACTAAACCATTGTGGCTTTAAAGGTGCGATACGTGTTTTTTTTATTTATTATTATTTCTTATTTGTGAAAATAACTTTGAAGAATTGTAGAACGTGATGCATAAAACAACGGATTCAGGTGTAGTAGCAAAAGTGTACCGAGTGGCTGAGGAAACCCGACTGGAAAACTCAAGTCCGGGCCGGAAGGTATGTTTGTGTTTTGATGCGCCTCCTGTCAGTCATTTGATGGAGCCGCAGTTTATCCTGGGGGGCGGAGCTTTGTTAAAATGGGCGGGAATGGAAGAGTATGTTCAAGTAGTAAAATCATTTTATTTAAAAATGATATATAATAATAATTAATGTGTTGAATCCACCTAACTATTAGAGATGTATTTTTTTTGGAGGGGGAAGGGGGATTTCCCTCACACCTCGGCATTTGGGTTGCTAGGGTCAGTTAGAAAACATCATCTAAGGTCATGCATTTTTCCTCACAGCCAATGTTACCTAAACGTGACGAGATGTACACCGATCAGCCGTAACATTAAAACCATCTGCCTAATATTGTGTCGGTCCTCCTCTCCTTGTTCCACAAAAACAGGTCTGACCCGTCGAGGCAGGGACTCCACGAGACCTCTGAAGGTGTGCTGTGGGATCTGGCGCCAAGACGTAAGCAGCAGATCCTTTACGTCCTGTAAGTCGCGAGGTGGGGACTCGGTGGATCGGACTTGTTTCTTGTCCAGACGCTCGATCGATTTGAGATCTGGGGAATTTGGAGAATTTCTGTTTCACGTTCCTCAAACCGTTCCTGAACAATTATTGCAGCGTGTCAGGGCGCATTATCCTGCTGAAAGCGTCCACTGACGTTAGGGAACACCGTTGCCATGAAGGGGTGTACTTGGTCTGGAACGATGCCTAGGTAGGTGGGACGTCTCAAAGTAACATCCACATGAATGTCAGGACCCAAGGTTTCCCAGCAGAACATTACCCAGAGCATCACACTTCCTCCACCAGCTCGCCTTCTTCCCGTAGTGCATCCTGGTGCCATCTCTTCCCCAGGTAAGACGCACGCACCTGGCCGTCCACATGATGTAAAAGAAAACATGATGCCTCAGACCAGGCCGCCTTCTTCCATCGCTCCATGGTCCAGTTCTGATGCTCACGTACTTCTAACACGTCAACTTCGAGGACTAATAAATATATCCCACCTCTCGACAGGAACCACTGTAACGCTATAATCAACGTTACTCGCTTCATCTGTCAGTGCTTTTACTGTTATGGCTGATCGGTGTATATTTTTCATCTAGACCACATTTTTCCCATATCTATCTGGACTCTTGTACATCTCAAGACGTCAGAAGTGAAGTCTAGTATACAGATCGTAACGTAAACGCTTCATTTAACATCCAGTGAAGTTTGAATGGAAAAAAAAACAGCACCGCCTGTTTAATAAACAATACTTTTTTTTTTTTTTTTTTTTTTTTTTTTTTTTTCTTTTTTTTTTTATAAATGTAAAGCTCGGAAAACCCCTACAGCATACATGGGTGTGGCCTAATATTTTAATGAGCACACTTGATTGACAGTTAAAAAAGTATTTTATTTTTATGCTGTAAATCACAAACCTATGAACTTTATTAAACATTTTAAAGTATAATTTCGGTGTAGCGCAGTTCTGATGGTGTTCGTTGTTTTGTTTTATTTTTTTTTTCTAGACTAGCACAGTGGTCTGGTGTTAATTTACTCATCCCCGCCTGTTTCCCGCCTCCCTTTCCAGATACAATGCCGTTTTGTTTTTATTTAATTTATACATTTTTTTCAGGAAGGCTTCGGTTCTGTTTCTGCTTTGCGTTCCCCGTGCGATCTGCTCTGTATTTCTTTTCTTTCCAGTTCCATCTGACGGAAATTACTGCATCGACATCTGGACACGATAGACGTTCGTGTCTTGTAAAGGTTCACGGTCCGGGTCCCGAGCAACTCGATTCCAGAGTTTGAAATCGTTCCGTCCTTGTTTACGTACACGAGGGTGCGACGGGATCCTGTCGATCTCACCGCTGTCGATTCTAAAATAATAAATTCTTCTTCTTCTTCTTCTTCTTCCTCAGTCTTAGATGTGACCGTACAACAACATGAAGCTGAGAATGCGTGAGGCGTCTCAGCTGCCGAACCCGTCTCGCGTCCGTCGGCGAGCACGGAAACCCAAACGCAGACGCTCGCTCGGAGGAAAGAGCCTTCTGAAGAACGTCATCCATCACGATGCGGTGAAGGTAAAAAAAAATAATAATAATTAAAAAAAAATCCTGTCACGTTTTCCTCTCTCAATACCGAAGCTCACGTTTATTTATTTATTTTTTTTAAATAAAGATTATCAATACACAGTCTATTCTTCAGAAAGTGCACTAGGATATAACTTAAGTGGATTTTTTTTTTGTCTTTTGAGAGCACTTTTGCTCTCGTCAGTCCGTTTGTCGAATCCGAATCGGCGCGAAATTGATCCGTTTGGTTTGACTCGACTCCAAAGTTTTGCTCGTAGAACACAGAACTGGCCTGAAATAAACGATTAGATGATTATTTAATCATAATAAAAAGCCCTCGGTTTCGCAGCTGGCGTCTACTGAAAACTGCCGAAACCCGAAACGAAAGACGTGGCACATTCGATTCACTTCCTGCGCTCGAGTCGATTCTATTCAGTGAGTCGAATGGCTTTTTTTCTTACGGTTTCAGGTGGAGCAGAAGAAACGAGGAGGAGCCAAGAGGAATCGCCTGACCTGTGACCTCATTGCCTCGTCCCCTCAAAGCGCCGACGACCGTAGGAAAAGCGTCGGACGCAGGCGCCGCTCCGTCAGCCAGGGTGAGGCGCCGCGTGAAGTCGAGCTCGGTAGATGAATTTACCCAGAAGGCATTGCACCACACACGATTTGTACTTATGTAGAAATGAGGTTCGGATGAGAACAGTCTGTGGTCAGTGAGCTCTGGAAATCTTTATTTAACCTCATGCAGCTTTCTGTCACATGATCACGATTCCTCTTTTACCTCCAAAAACGCTGACGCGCAGAAACCAGGAACCGTGACGCTCTTAAACAGACCAAGAGCAGCGTGAAGCTGGAGGCTGGAGATGCTTTGGATAGTCCGCCACGAACCACCATGCTGGGAACCGTCTTCTCTCCGGTCTTCAACTACTTCTCCCCGGCCAACCGAGCAGGTGAGGTGTTCACCAGAAGTCCGTACCTTCTCAGGCACGATCAGTGGGGAACTTTTTATATGATGGTTTTTGTCCTGCTGACTTTGCAGCGATATTTGACGCATCCTGAGTTGTTCTGTTTCACGCCTGACCTCAGCAATTCCCATCTGTTAGGTTTGGACCTGCCGGGTCAGGCCATGGAGGCGGAGGAGATCATAAAGCAGCTGGACATGGAGCAGGTGGAGGAGATGCCGATGGGCACTGCCACATCATCACCGGGGCAGTGTGCCCCGCCCCACCCCACCGCCATGTCCCCCTACCACAGCCACGCCGAGAGAGGCGAGGAGGACGAGGAAGAGGATGTGGTCACTCGTGTTGATCTGCCTCCTGTCACAGGTACCCAATTAAAGCTTCTCCAGGAGCAGTGGGCTTTCCTCTGTCTGTCTGTCTCTCTATCTGTCTGACTGTCCCTCTCTCTCCCTTTATCTGTCTGACTGTCTTTATCTGTCTCTCTCTTTATCTGTGTGTCCATAAGTCCGTATGTCTCTATCCGTCTGTCTCTCTATCTGTCTGTCCATCCGTCTGTCTCTCTTTCTGTCTGTCTTAATTTGTATGTCTGTCTCTCTTTGTCCATCTGTCACTCGTTTTCTGTCTGTCTCTCTTTCTGTCTCTCTCCCTTTATCTGTCTGTCTGTCTCTCAATTTATCTTTGTCTGTCTTTATCTGTCTGTCTCTCTATCTCTCTGTCTGTCTGTCTGTCTATCTATCTCTATCAGTCTCTCTATCTGTCTGTCTCTCTTCATCTGTCCCTCTGTCTGTCTGTTTGTCTGGCTCTTTTTCTTTCTGTCTGTCTGTACATCTCTTTATCTGTGTGTGTGTGTGTGTGTGTGTGTGGTTGCAGGATATCCTTCAGTCAGTGGTTATGTGGAGGTTCCCGCCTACGTCCCCGACCCGTCATGTGAGGAGGACTGGGAGGTGTTTGACCCGTGAGTAACTGCTGCACTCCGATACTGATGTCACGCAGACTACACGCAACGCCTTTGGACTCACTCACGTCCAGAATTTAAGGAGACACGCTGCCTAGAAACAAACACGATGGCTGACTCATGTTCGCGACGAATAAAGTGGGTTCGGTTGTCATGGTAACGTTATTCTGACAGGTTTCGGTTTTACCGTTAAATCAAACGGCACCTCGAACTCGGGTTACTGTTCGTCTGGGGTTTCAGATGTTCTCCCTGAGTCTGTGTGGGGTCCCTCAGGGCTCTCCAGTTTCCCTCCACCTCCTAAAAATTGATCGGTGTGAACGTCTGATTAATTCGAGCAACTTTACTCGCCGTTAGCGATCCAACAACCAGACGTTTTCCTTAAACGTATCGAAAGCCGGAATTTTACTCAAAATCTATTATATGTCATCACGATCTACGCTTTCGACTGTGCTGAATGTGTCGGTGTTGCATGTTTGTAGGTATTTCTTCATCAAGCACGTACCTCCACTAACCGAGGAGCAGCTAACTCGTAAACCCGCACTGCCCTTGAAGACACGCAGCACGCCCGAGTTCTCCCTCGTCATAGACCTGGTGAGTGTTAACTACAGCGTCACAGGAACATAATCTTCACTGCGGTGCTGTTAGCGCTGCCGAGTCGAGTATTGTCCTGTAACTTCGGGTGTTTTACACCACAGCAGTTCAGTCTTATTAACGATCCACCTGTCCTTGATATCCCAGTGTCTTTTGCGTTCTGTTTCATGGTGTAATTGTTTGTTCGAAGGACGAAACTTTAGTCCATTGCAGTCTGAACGAGCTGGAAGACGCCGCACTGACATTTCCTGTCCTTTTCCAGGATGTTATTTACCAGGTAATGAAACGATCACTGCGCTCAATGTGTCTATAGTTAATTAACATAATGTCTCTGAGCTCAGCTAATATTCCATTTTGCGTAATTGAATCTAATTAGGATTAGATGTACAATAATACCGAATTCTTCTTCTACTTCTTCTTATTATTATTATTATTAATTTCCGTTCAGATACAGTGTTGTGTGTCAGTAAAATTCATTCTCTTCAAAGTGCCTCGAAACACCGCAGAGTTATTCGATGTGTTGATGTAATTTCCACTGAAACAGGAAGTCAGGGCAGGACATATCGAGTGGCTCCCCCCGCTTTTGAAATAGCGTTTCGATTGCCTCACAGCCCGGGGTAAGCCGTACTTCACGGTTAGTACCATGGACTCGCCCGAGCAATAACGATGCGTTGGATTCGGCAAGGCGGTTTTTATAACGCCGTGGGCGGGACACTTGAGATCCTAGAGAGCGTTTTGATTGGACAGAAGATCTGACGAGAAGCTGAAGTGCAGGATGATGTCATCAAGACGGTTGATCCGTATCGGTGGTAGAAAGAAATTGTAAAATTCTCAACGTATATCTTCCGAAGTCGAATTTTAACATTGTTTCGGAGCGCACGAGCTTATAGATGACATTTAACGCGAACGCGTTCAGACTAAAAGCCTCGAAACTTTAAGGAGATTTAAGAAGGCGCTTTCAGTTTGGAAAAGGTTCCACAAGAGGGCGCTGATGCACCACTTTTATGGAGAAGTTTGGGAAAATTACAGGCGATTAAAGAAATAATCTGAAGTACCGGTCCATGATGTACAGCATGTATCATGTATTTACACATCATGAGGAAGATGAGACAGTCGTGATATCAAGATAACAGCACAGAGAAGTATAAATAACTCCCTGGACTCCTTTAAATATCAGTGTTCCCAAGCGCTTTGTGTACTGTTTCTCTTGGTACTCATATTTCTGTCGTGCTGAAGTGACCTGGTTTTCTCCTTTATCCGCAGGTTTATGTACGGTTGAGGCCGTTCTTTAGAGAATTTCTCCAACGGATGTCTCAGATTTACGAGGTAGCTTTGTTTTGTTATCTTCCTTCCTCCTTAATTCCACCGCACACAGTGGTACAGCAGTTCAGTGATCAGTAGCTGGGTTTCCATTCAGGTATTTATATGGAGGACCAAACCTGCAGAAATCAAAAATAAATAAACGTAATAACAGGAAAATAAATAAAGGAATAAATGACGATGAATATAGTTCATTTTTAATTGAATTATTGAAAATTTTTTTTGTATTGCTTTTTTTTCCCCCCTTAATTTGTTATTTTCTCTATTTGCTTTTTTATTATTATTCTTTTGAACTTTTATTTGTTTTTTCCATTTATTTATTTATGTGTTCATTTATTTTTATATATATTTATTTATTCCCGCATGTATTTATTTACATATTTATTTATTTACATGTTTATTTATACATTTTTTTGTTTACTTACTTTTTCATGTGCAACATGCAAATGAGGAGGCGGTCCTTGCGTAGCTCCAGTGCTTCGTTGGTCGAGAGAAGGAAAAAAGATTCATTTAAAAATGACACACATTTGTTTTAACAAGTCATTTATTCCTTTATTTAGTTTCCTATTATTACATTAATTTATCTGTCTATTAGAAATTTTGGGGTATCTGTTTAAAAAAAAAAAAACAAAAAAAAAAAAACACTGAATTGAAACACCAGATGCAAATAAAAATCTTGTGCGCTCGATCGAGGCGGATAACTTTTAATTTTATTTGAGAAGACGACGTGAATAAACTACGACAGAAACGCATTTACCGAATAAATTCCTCGATGCTCATCTAAATGTAAATAAATAAATAAATAAATAAATTTAGGTCATGTGAACAAATCACGTGATTGGATAATTGGCTCTGAAAATACCGCGACCTTGTGCCGGTCGCCCCGGAAGTGTCCTGATCTTGTTCTCTTGAACACGTGGGATGGTTTTATGCGACATTCCAATTTTTCGTACGAGTTCGATCCGCAAACTGGGATGGAAACGCGGCTCGTGCGGATCAGTGAGAACTGAAACGCCGTTAACGTCCGAGGTTACAGCCTTTCAGGTTTTAACTACATGTATAGATTTAGTGGTTTTTCTATCCTTTAAATAAAAGTGTTTAACCGCTTTAAACTGTAAAGCGTACGCGTTGTGTATCAAATAAAACAAAACAAAAACTTTTTGAATTTTATCTTCTTTTTTTCTTTTCTTTTTTTTTTTTCTTTTTTTTTTTCCTCAGATCATTCTTTTCACCGCTTCGAAGAAAGTTTACGCAGATAAGCTGCTGAACATTCTCGATCCGAAGAAGCAGTTAGTTCGGTAGGTGGATTTCTCTGGGTTTTTCCCTTGTTCTTGTTATTTATTTATTTAATTTTCTTCGTTCAACTTTTCTGAAACTTGGCTGGTTTTATGCGGAAGCCCTAAGAGGCCATGCATTATCATTCTTCTTCTTCTTCTCCTTATTATTATTATTATTATTATTATTATTATTATTATTATTTCTTTCTTTCTTCCTTGTTTTTTCATGATCACGACGTTATTTTCTCGTGAGAAAACGGCGTTTAACCGATAACGAAGTCGGACGCTACATGCCGATAACCGATTAAACAACGCATAACTCTCTCAAAGTAAAAATATCGCTCAGCTTTATTACTAAAATAAACAGTACTGAAAATGCACTGCAAAATAACTTTTTACGCTACCAAGAAACCGGAAAGAACAAACTCCTCAGTCCTGACTGTTTACTCCAAAGCGCTGACACTGGAGACTCCTTCCTTAAATGTTACATGACGCTTTTCTTTCTTAAATAACATAAATAGCGTTTTTTTTGTTTGTTTGTTTGTTTTTGTTTTTAAACACACGATCAGTCTATCGTTACCAGGAGATGTAGATGACACGAGTCCGTGTGAATGATCCGTTACTATAGAAACGCTAACATGTCCGAACGAGCCCGTTAGTATAAACCTGTAATTACTGTCCGGGCTGCTGCTTTAGAAGATTAACCTACACCTCCTGATTTGAGAGTTGCAACCATGCTGTGCTGTACTGAATATTCATGAACAGTGAATGTTTGCTTATTAATATTCATGATCGTAATGAAAACATGCTGTGAGTTGCAGTTCTACATGTGTGCATTTGATTAATATATATATGTGTGTGTGTGTGTGTGTGTGTGTGTTTTTATTTCAGGCACAGGTTATTTCGCGAGCATTGTGTCTGTGTCCAGGGGAACTACATCAAAGATCTGAATATCCTCGGGAGAGATCTCTCAAAGACCATTATTATCGACAACTCGCCGCAAGCGTTCGCATATCAGGTGAGATAACGTTCACAAATAAGCCCCGCCCCCCGAACGAGCCGACATCACTGTCCGCGATTTAAAGCCAGCCTCTGATCCGATTTATGTTTAAAATATGTTAGTAAAAAAAAAAAAAACATGAAATTTCAGCGTAAGATCACGTTTTTTTTTGGTGTGTATGTGTGTGTTAGACTTTTTAAATTAAATTTGCCCTGAACGATAATCTTACCGTAATCTTTCACTGACGATAGATGACCTTAACCAGACGTTCGGGTAAATCGGGCCAATCCAAGATTTGTTTACATAATTATGCAAATTAAAAGTGACTTTCAGATATTTGTTTATTGCTACAACTTGGTGGAGGTGGTTTTTATTTATTTATTTATTTATTTAATCATTTTATCGTTTTTTGGACGGAAACTCTGGACAGAAGGCAAACTGTAGGAATCACTCTTGGATGTTTTCTTTTATTTATTTGTTTGTTTAAATGACGCTGCTCAGAAGGTCGTGAGTTCAAACCCCAGCACTGCCGAGCTGCCATTGTCGGGCCCTTGAGCCAAGGCCCTTAACCTCAATTGCTCAGATGTGTGAATGAGATGCATGTAAGTCGCTCTGGATAAGGGCGTCTGCCAAATACCGTAAAAAAAACAACAACTAAATGTTCATGGTTGTGTTTATTAATCACAGCTGTCTAACGGGATCCCGATTGAGAGCTGGTTCGTGGACAAGAACGACAGCGAACTTCTCAAGCTGGTGCCTTTTCTAGAAAAGCTGGTGGAGTTGGTACGTCCCTTACGGCGGGTCTTCTTTATGACGAAGGGAAGAGAGTTCGTGTTAGGACTGTAACATATTGGCTCTATTCTGTGTTCTTTCTTTCTGTCTTTAATTAAATATGAGCCCCACCTGTAGAAACGTAGATTAACCTCAACTAAGAATGAATGGATGAATGAAAGCTGGAAAAGTATTCATATCATATCATGTAAGCTGGTTACATCAGTCATTTCTGCTCTGTAATAGGGGTGTAAAGAACCTCAGGCTTCTACACGATGCGAAATTTACGTTCTTAAGGCGACGATTCAATACAATTTCGATTCGCAAGGCAAAGAGGAGATATCTTGGACCATCCGGCCGAGTCTGCTACAAAACGATCGAGATTATTAAGGCGGCGTTTCGTTGACAGCAATACGATTGCGATTCATAAAGCAACGGGTCGATATTTCGACGGTACGCCAAATACCGAATCATTGCTTTACGAATCGTAGCAGACTCGGTGGTATCGTGTCATGCGAGTCTCGTTTTTAAAGTGCACCTATTACGGTTTTTCAAATATGACCTTTTTATGTAGTGTGTTCTAGAGCTGTTTGTGAATGTAAAAAGTTTCAAAAATCAAAAAAGCGCACGACAAACGGAGTTATCGACTCCCAAAAGGGGGAACCGATTCTGAACAGCTGAAACGAGTCGTCAGTGATTCCAGACGTTACGTCCTGTACTAACCTACGTAGGTTTGTAACAAAAAGCCCCGCCTCTGGTCTTCATCGGCCGCTCGCCGACAGCGCTAGACCCATCACAACAAACTGGGACGTCTGACCAATCAGAGCAGAGTATGCTCTCTGAAAGGTGGAGTTTAGAACGAATCGTTTAGAACGAATCATTTAACGAGTTGTTCGTGACACGGGGGCAGGGGGAGGTAACGCTACAGTTTAAACGATGACGTTAAAGTGTTTTTAGACCTCGGATGCGTGTAAATCTATCATGTGAGAGCTTTAAAACAAAATTAGGCACGTTTCAAAACCATAGTAGGTGCTCTTTAAGGCAATATTTCAGTATTTGGCGATTATGTTAAATGTACAGCGGTCCGATACGATTGAGAGTCATTATTTTTCAATAATACTCGATGAATCATTGTCCCCTCGATTCAGACGTGTCGATTCCGGTCGTCCGATCGTTACACCCCCGTTACATAGTGTTTGTCGTTTTTTGTTTTCCCCTCTCCAGAACGAGGACGTGCGCCCACACGTACGTGAACGCTTTCGTCTGCACGACCTGCTGCCTCCCGACTGAAGCGCGAGTCTCGGGACGTCTGCAGCCGGACACGAGAAATAAAGACTGACGAGGACGACGCGAAACCAGCCTTTCTGTTTTTTAAAAAAAAAAAAAAGGTTGCTTTTTTTTTTTTTTTTTTTTTTTTTTTTAAATATATATTTCCTTCCTGCTGTTACAGTTCTGATAGGAGGGAAAAAGGAAGAAGATTGAGCAGGATTTATAAACTCTGGTGGTGTATAGACGTGTACATGAGGCGGTCCTTTCTCCGAGTCTCAGCACTTGGACTGTTTTTGTTTAGCTCTGTTCTGCATGTGCTCGTTCTGTCTTTCCCGTCGCTTCATCCACTGAAGTGAACGTGCACAATGTTCAGAAGTGAGGATCCCGTTTTTATCCTCTTTTTTTTTTTTTTTTCTTTTTTTTTATACGTCCGGTTTTATTAAGAGAAGAAAAAAGCGATTTTACTTTTGATTTTATTCTTCAGTTATTCATCTTTAAAGCATGTTATTCAGTCTCTATGTATTATTCAGTACTGCTAGTGCAACAGATAGGAAACGTGTGTAGTTAGGAATGTAAGTCTGGACCAGCCAAACGTTTAAAGGCGGGGGGGTTTAATAATGCACTCGCCGGCCACTTTAATAGGAACACCTGTACCTATACGGTCTATACGGTATACTAGTGTATATGAAGTGTCCGATTCATGTTCTTTGCTGACTCGATGCGGTCTTCTTGTGTTGTGACCCATCCGCCACGAGGTTCGACCTGTTCTGAGATGCTTTTCCACTCACCACGGTTGTAATGAGTGGTTGAGTTATGGAAGCCTTCCTGCCAGCTCAAACCGGTCTAGATCTGGACGTGTTTCTCTCGTCAGCCGGGCTTTCCGTCCACAGAACTGCTGCTCGTTGGATGTTTCTTGGTTTTTTTGCACCATTCTGTGTAGAGACTTTTTTGTGTGTGTGTGTGCGTGTGAGAGAGAGAGAGAGAGAGAAAATCCCAGAAGATCAGCCGTTTCTGAAATACTCAAACTTGCCCATCTGGTACAAACTCTGATGTTTGACGTGATTGATTGATTGGCGAATGGGAACTGCACGAAGGAGCAGCTGTACAAGTGTTCCTATTAAAGTTGCCAGTGACGATGAAATACTTAGCTCCGTTTTCATGGAGGAGGTTATGAGATGTTTTATACGAGTATTCGGACATCTGCACCTTCGATACATGTCTTTTTTAAGTTCGGATTTCAGAGAACTCCACCTGAAGTTCCTTTTTTATTATTATTATTATTATTATTATTATTATTTTATTTTTTTTTAGGTTTTTATCAAGTTTTTATTATACTTTTTGTTTTTAATATATATTAGATATATCTATTTTTTTAAAATCAGTGTTTATGGTCCGTTATGGTTTTAGTATTCATTTGTAAATAAGTGTTTTAATGGAATAGAGCTAAAGTAGCATGATGGTTCATTTTTTAACCTTTTTTTTTTTTTTTTTTTTTTTTTTATATAAAAGAAAAGAATTTTGAGCAAACGGAAATCACCCACGCTTCAGGAGCACGTGAGAATGTGAGTCGTAGCAACAACAACATCGAGTCGAGCGATCTAATCGAGCATTTTTTCATTTGAAACGTTCACGCCAGTAAAACGAACGTCACTCTAGCTTAACACGCTTACGCAGAATCGGTACACTGAGCAGAAACGTGTAAAAGGGTTAATAAGCTCATAACGAGGCTGAGAAATATTTCGAACTGTCGAAGTTTTTTCCTTGCTAAGATGTCGTTTTTGCAGTGTTGATGTGCTAGTGTTATTTTATTCTTTTTTCTTTTTCTTTTAAGCACTTTTTTTTTGCTTTTTGCCACCTTTCGTGGTTCTCTGTGGCCTCCAGGGGTCCGTGAAGTATATCCCAGGGGTCTGTGATTTTTAAAAAAAAAAAAAGAAAAAAGAAAGAAAGTATTATTTTATTACAGTGGTGGAAACCACAACTCGCCATTATTATCAAAGTTATTATGCCTATAAATAATGTGAGCTGGAATGTAGTGACGTTCTGTATAAAAAATAATAATAATAATAATAATAATGTTTTAAATAATGTGCCTAATTTTATTTTGTTTATATTTCTCTTTTAAAAAAGAAACCGTTAATGAACTGCAAACATTTTAAAATCTCCGGTTTAAATGATGATTTAAGGTGCAAGGACCCTTTTTTCCATTTACAATTTTCTCCCATTTTCCTTGTGGGAATATTAAGGCACTTTAATTAATATATATATAAATATCATGTTGCAGAATTTTTAAAAGGAATGATTTTTCCTTTAATTCGAAGTCCTAATTAAAATGAAATGCAATACTAAACTTAATATTTGTATTAACTGAAATATGAACCCAGTCGAGTCTAAGTTTAATGCGGTGATAAAAACAGAATTCCAGGTTGTAGTTCGTATGGAATTTTCCTACGTGGGCGGTTTGTACGCGTCATTCAGTTTGACCAAGTCTCGTTTTATTTCCATCATCTCACCGAAAACGTTTCAGCCGTTGAGAGCGTTGGACCGCGTCATCCGGGCCCCGACGCCTTCGTACATTTCTGTGTAGGAAAGTGTATTAAAGGTCCTGTTAAAAGTCCATTTCTTGTTTTAAATCCCCTAAATCCGTAGTGGGGGGGGGGGGGGGGGGGGGGGAGAAAATAATCTTCTGTAAAAAAAAAATAAAAATTTGTCGTTTAAATTTGTAATAAATAATTGCAAAGCAATACAGGAGGAGAAGTGATCCCAAGGATCCTGCTCTATTAAAGAACAGAGGAAAGAAAAGAAAAAAAGAAAGTGTACTATTCTTTCTCATTGAAAGAGTTCACAATCAGTTACATAAAGTATGCAAACGGATTTGCGCGTATTTTATTAATGCGTTGTACAAAGCAGCGGTCATTCTTTTCATTTCGTGTTTTTTTTTGTTTTTTTTTTTCCCCTTGCCCTGCATGTGGTGTTGTGTGAGATTTTTGTCCCGATTGCAAAAAATAAATAAAAAAATAAATAATAAAATACAGCTGTAAATATTTGCGAGAGGTTTTCAAGCACATAGTACAAGAGACTTATTTTCCATTTAAAAAATAAATAAATAAATCAATAAATAAATGTAAGGCTGCAGCGGAAATCGCCCGGCGAGATGAAGATCACTGACGTGGGGAAACTGTTCTGCGTCTTTGATCTCAAAAGAAATGCCGTTCGTTTTTAAATGGAAATGTGTTTATCTTTGTGTGGTGGTGTTTTTGTTTTGTTTCTTTTCCTCTTTTTCTTTTCTTTTTTCTCTTTGCTGTGTTACGTGTATGTTTGTGTATTTAGTTAACCCTCAACCTGAATTCATGGCTGTTTTTGTGGGAAAGTCTTTAATTAAATTTTAACCATGGCAGTTTTTCTGCAGAAACCAAACCCTTCCAGACATCTTTTTTTTTTTTCTTCCAATTATTTATTTATTTGGTTAAGTGGCACTCGATAAGCTGCATCAATAAGGGTACACATGTAAAGAAAGGTGGTGGTGGTGGTGGTGGTGGTGGTGGTGGGGGGGGGGGGGTCATTTAATATCTAACTTGAATTTTATTTCCTGACAAATAACTGTCAGTACCTTATGTATGTAGCTCTGATGTTTTTATTTTATTTTATTTATTTTTTTTACATTTTATGTTATTTTTATTTTCTGCCAATTAGCTAAAAATGCCTATTTATTTACCAGCCAAATAACTGTCAGTATCTTACTTTTTATTAATTATATAGATTCGGCATTTTATTAAATTTGATCTCTATCTGCCAAATACTCGTCAGTATCTTACTCTAAATTTATTATTATTATTATTATTATTATTATTTTTACATTATATCTATTGACATATTTTATTTATTTATTGTCTGCCAAATAAATGTCAGTGTCTCACTTTCTAGAAAAAGGATGGTAATATCTTGGATGGTAATATCTTTAATAAACTATGAACAATTTTTATATATATATATATATATATATATATATATATATATATATATATATATATATATATATATATATATATATATATATAGAGAGAGAGAGAGAGAGAGAGAGAGAGAGAGAGAGAGAGAGAGAGAGATATATATATATTATATATGAGAGAGAGAGAGAGAGAGAGATATAGAGATATATATATTAGTGATTAAATCGTGTAGGATTGTAGGAGAATCCCAGTAAGGTTTCGAACATCTACCAGGTAAGTGATTCACAGACAGGTTACGCAGGTGTGTGTTTGTTTTTTCTTTACTTTAATCTTATAATTCCTGCCTTTTACCTCCGAAGGGAAATCTCCACCCTGAAGCACGCTAAATACGTTTACATGGGAATATTTCTGATGTGTGAAGTGATGCAGGTTCTGTATTTTCCTTATTCAGAGAAGCTCGCGGTCGCGTGTCGTTCTGATGTCCCAGCCATGACGACGTTATCGCTAGTGAAGTTAGCAGAGTCACCGATCCCGGACGTGTTTCTCCGTTAGCTTTTTAAAAACAAAAGCGCTAGAGTTTTTTTCTTTTCTCTTCTCATTCACCGCTTTCGAACATATTACCGAGAAATCCCAGCGTAGACGTGGTGACGTCTCGACACTCGAATCAAAGTCCCGGAATGCGGAGTCGCTCCGAGACTCGACTGAGCCAGTCGGCGATGGTGGTGTGTTGTTGGCGTGGAAGTCTGAGTAGAGTGTACGGGTGAGGAGGCGAGAATCCTGCGTCGCTCTCTTTAGGTAGCGAGGGCCATTGCTGCCTTTGTGATGCCCTGTATGCAGCAATGACGTCGTTTCCTACCTCGGTACCTCTGATGTGCAAAGGAACGGCCGCCAAAATGGCCGCCAAAAAAACCCCGCGTGTCCTTTTGCTTAATCTCCTGATAAAAGCTACTTGAGCTGCACTTTTACACTTCCAGGCCTGAGTGGCTGTCGGTTCAGTTTTACTTTACTGAACTTTAAACATATATGTGATATTTTGGACTGAAATTGCAGCGCAGCAACAGCTTTGGACGCTAGCGTGTAGCGTTATGTTGATGGCTGTAATGTTGACGATCCCCTCTTTGAAACAGCGATTAGCATGGACAGTGTTCGGGATTACACAGATTAGACTACTGTGTCTGCATATGAACTGATCTAAAACCATTACTGCTATAAAGTCCTTTAAAAGTTGAGAACGGGGAACGTTACGCTGTTCTCTCTCTCTCTCTCTCTCTCTCTCTCTCTCTCTCTCTCTCTCTCTCTTCTCCCCCCCGATGTGTTCATTCCTCAGAACACAGTCTCTCAGACGTTCGCTCCGATGTTCAGGTGTGTTCCGCCTTAAAGCAGGTGTTAATTAATTAATGACCAGCTCTGATAAATTATTCAGAGCCACGATCCGACGCTCCAATCCGTTCGCACATGTTCCTTCCTCTTGTTGGGTTTAATTAGGTTTCTGCTGTGGGTTGGGTTTGACCGAGAGGACACTGGGTGGGTGTGTGTGGGGGTGGGTGTGTATATTAGGAAGTACTTCACGATGTAACACACACTGCTCAGAGCAAACTCTGAGGCACAGTTTCAGCTTCACCACCACGGACTTGATGTATCTGTAGCCTGGAGGAGGCTGAATTTATTTTCTGCCCGCCTTTTTATTCATTTAGTTATTTATTTATTTATTTATTTTAGAAATTGCTTAAATGACCCAACAAAATCATAAATATAAACTTCAGTTTTATGTTTTAATAATTCATTTCAGGGACTATTGATTGTGTGGAAGATGTGTCGCTCAGGATGTTTATTGCTTTTCACAGCCTGCACTTTCCTCGGTAAGTCTGTCTTTACGATCAGTTCTAGTTCCTGAACTGTCCGTCTATCAATTGCGTTATTATAATGAACAAGGACACGATTATTTTTAGTAGTAGTAGTATACAGATCTTGCTGACAAAAACAATAACACAAAATGTTGTTGTTGTTATTATTACCTCAGTATTATTATTATTATTATTATTATTATTATTATTATTATTATTATTATTATTGTTGTTGTTGTTGTTGTTGTTGTTGTACACAGGGTTTGTCATCGGCGAGCC
Organism: Ictalurus punctatus; assembly: GCF_001660625.3. Taxonomy (NCBI): domain Eukaryota; kingdom Metazoa; phylum Chordata; class Actinopteri; order Siluriformes; family Ictaluridae; genus Ictalurus; species Ictalurus punctatus. Next base: position 16,874,524 of record NC_030442.2, read on the forward strand.
CACAGTCTTGAAGACCCTCATCACCCGCCGGACCGAGTTCAACTCCAAATCCAGCGAGTCTGAGAAAACCCGAGACGTTCCCGTGGAGAAAATCCACTCTTTCAAAACTGAAGCAACTGATAAGAAGGAGGAAATAAGGGTCAGAACCGGGTTCGGGTCAAACCTTTATCAGTCCCGAAGCAAGAGTAGAACCGGTCTCACCACAGCGCCCCCAGATCTTAACTCTTATCTCAACCTCCTCAGCGGTTTATACCGCACGTCCCAGCCGGTACTGCTGGACGGCTTCCCTCAAGCTCTGGTTTGTCTGTTAGCCAATGGAACACAGTGTGGGTGGCAAGCAGATCTAACCGCAACTCTGCTTTCTAAGTTGAGCGTACCGCTGATGTCCTTCCTGTCATCCATTAAATCTCAGACATGTCCGTTGAACGGCTTTCAGAGGAGTGGAGATCCGGCTGGGGCTCCGCTCACCGCCCTTCACGAGTTGCTGAATGCCACCTTGTCTCTACGGCTTTCCGAGAACTTTTGGACCGAGTGGAACGGTTTTATTGACTCGTACTTGTCTCCGTTGATGTCGGACATCTCCTGTTTCATGGTGGACTTTCTTCAGTCTTTAGTGGAACTGGTAACAGTCGTGTTGCAGTTAGGCATCGAGGCACCTACGCTGAACCAGAGCCAGAATTGTCCTCAGGGTCAGTAGTTGTTATTGTTCTGATGGTGCTGTTCAACCTTAATCTAACTTTCGATCTTCATTCTCTCAGCTTAAAATGATAAAATGACAATTTAGCATTAACGTAGGGGAAAATAATTTCGTTTTCTTTGTCTTTTTTGTATACAGGAGACCTAAAACAACTTCTACTATGGTGAGTGTCTGCACGTCTCTCATTCAGAAAGGCTTCCTTTAGGGCTCTTTGGATCGTTAATGAAAACTTTTACGACGGACCAAAGGGCGGTGGGCCGTACTGGAACCTTTATTGGGGACTTTAGAGACCCCTACAAATAAAAGTTCCACTTTCAGGAAAAGTTCCAAGTAGAAATCCTTCAGAAATCTACAGTCAGGAGGCATGCAAAGAACTCCGAAGGAAACGTTTCTCCTTTTTTTTATAGATCAGTCGTTTAGAAGTGGTTTCTGAAACGGACGCAGCCCGAAATCGCTCTGTGAGCGGACTGTGGCGAGTTCTGCCTCTCACGCCGGCTTTGTTTTGTAGGACTGGGCGATATGGGAAAAATATCATATCACGATACTCGAATATTTCTACGATGCGCGATACGTATCGCGAGATATAATTTAGCTAACAAACTGTCTGCAAGACAGTAGTAAAATAAACAAAAAAATCTGTTAAGCCGAGTTTGACGATGCTTCTCTTTAAAGTCTACAGACGAATGAGATTAAGTTTTTTAAAAAATTCTAGTCAAATCAGCGGCATCCATTCAGTACCATTTTAATGTAATTATTAAAAACGAAAACAAATCACCGTACCAACGATATCTCAGAAACGTGTATCGCGTAATCATTTATCACGATATCATATCGATATATCGCCCAGCCCTGTTGCTCTGTACGATCTTTGGCCCGGTTTTCCTCTCGCAAACGAAAATCTCTCGCGCACTTTGTGAAAGAGTTCGAAAGAATTTGCTGGTGAGTTGAGATGTGACCTGTAGAAATTCTCAAACTGAGGAAACTTCATGGGTCCAGATGGAACTTTTTGTACGGACGTTAAAAAACATTACGCAAATTGAAATGATACTCATTGACTATTGCAAATTCTTTTTGCGGTGACTTCTTAAGAAATGTTCACGCTTACAATACAACATAACGCTGTAACGTCTAAGGAGGTTAGGTTACTAATTCCCGACTGTGAAATGTAACTTCAAGGCCCTTTCACCAAAACCACAACGCAACTGCATGTAAAGAAATAAACACGTAAAGAAAAAAATTTCCAGTAATTCTTAACATCTGCATTCTGCAGAGGTGGTGATGGTAAGAACGGTTTGTTTCTTTTTATCCAGGGGCATTAGCCAGAATTTGAGCTGGTCCTTCGGAGATTCAATCCTGAACATGTTCTTGACTCTCGGCGTTCCTCCATGTAGCTATACAGACGCGGCATGTCAAAGCGCGTATGATATCCACAGCGGTCGCTCCGTCGCGTCTCCGGTGGACGACCCTACAACACGACTGACCTGCGACGAGCGGGATGTTACGCACCTCAATAACACCCTCTGTGCAGAGATTATAGCCAGTAGATCTCAGGTTCCTGATGCTCTATATTATCTTTGTGAATATCTGAGTACCTTATCGCTCTCTGAATTAACTCTGGTATGGAGAAACACTTGCCACATGGTGGAGCTTGTCCTATCACCCCTTCTGGAACCCTGCCCACCCTTACCCTCGGAATCGAGCCAGAGAGTCGCACGAGCGACCCTTAGCCTCAGCCAGCTTTTCTGCAACTACGCGAACTGGACGTCGGAGGCCGCCATCGACCCGGGTCTGGTCACTATGTGTAGCGACAACGACCCTGAAGCTTTTCTCGAGGGCGTGTGCAGTAACGTTCCCGTGATGCAAGTTCTCGTCGAGAACCCTAACAACAGCTGGGTTTGGGAGTACTGCACGAACGTGTCCGAAAGATACATGATCCGGCAATTTTGCATGTACGAGCTATGGACTCCTCAAATGCTTGACCCTTCTGTTGTGGCACTGTGCTGGAATAATGATCAAGCGAAAATGGAGAAGCTCCTCTGTCAGAGTATGGATTTTTACATCATGATTTTATCCAACATCGAAAATATCTGGATAACGCCCAACTGTACCGAGGTACCTACATCTCCGCCGAACGACACCGCCACTCTCGTATCAGAAATGTGCCGGTACTCGGAGTGGCGCAACTTCATAACAGTCTCCGCAGATCAGATATCCCTGTGCATACAATACGATGAGCCTCGATTTGTTCGAGAGGTCTGTGCTAACACCTCATTCCTCGCTGCGCTAGTCCTCAACAAGGACCATTATTGGGTGCAACTGTATTGCACGCTCCTTTTTAAAGGTTCTCCAACGGTCCCATCTGTAGTCTCGAGCACCACCGTATCGCCAACGACTCCGCAGATCTCCGTCACTTCATCACCAGTCTCTCCAAAAACGACCTCAACAGTGGCCACTCTTTCTATCACAGCACTTTCTCCATCTCTTGTCCTAACAACCCCACCAACAATCGCCACTCTTTCTCCCATAACCCCTCTGGCCTTCACATCAGCAGTCTCTTCCAGTGTTAATCCCTCGCCATCAACAATTCCACCGGTGTCCTCCAGCACTGCTTCACCTTCCTCATCGACGGTCTCCCTAACCGTCTCCACCTTCACTCTTCTTCCTATAATCAGCTCAACTCTCTCTGCTAGTGCTCCCTCGACCATCTCACCAACAGTTTCCCCTACAGCCTCGCTAACTACAACCCCACCAACTGTCCACCCTACTATTCCCGGCATGTCTGATTTGTGTAAATATTCCGCCTGGGCCGCTTTACCAGTGCATCCATCGGTGATTGGTCTATGTTGGAAATTTGACATGGCGGCATTCCATCTTAACGTATGCTGTAACACGACATTGTTATCCCGTCTAACTCTCGACCCTCAGAACCAGTGGTTGAAGTCTGTGTGTTCTGTTAACGACACGTCAGACTTGCTTCCCAGGGTTTGCCTGTACTCGGAATGGAACAAGCCGGTCATTGTAGACATGACCGACCTTGCTCTTTGCGCTGATCTCGACACGGCAAACTTCGTCCGCAACGTATGCGCCAACACCACTGTTCTACAGAACCTCCTAGCCAATTTGGACAACACCTGGTTGCTGGAGCAGTGCTCCAATCTCACCGGGTCTGGCACCGAGAATCTGATGGGCTTCAAGCCCTCCGAGCAATGTCTGTACGCAAACTGGACGGTGACTCTTCCCGGTGCAGCTCTTCTGGTACTCTGCTGGGATTATGACCAAGCGAACTTCATCTCGTCAATCTGCGTCAAACCTTCTGTGCTGTCTCATATCGTTCGAGATCCTTCCAATGTCTGGGTGAGCGCTTTGTGTGCCACCTTCTCAAACTACACCAGGGTCAACCAGTCCAAAAACACCACCAACAGCAGCAGCTCGAGTAATACGAATACCACCGAGATCCACCCTTGCCTGGTGAAAGAGTTGATCGTCAGACTGAACTGGTCATGCAGTATAGACTTGAATGCCGTTTGCCAGACAGATATCCCTCAGCTTCAGGTGTTCCAGGCGTTCCTGCGCTGCGGTGTGGAGGTTCTCCTGCCCCGTATGGAGACAGTGATGACTTCAGAGGTCTCTACAATGGTCAGACAAGCAACAAGTTTGTGGGTAATTCTGCTGCTTGTTCTGGAAGAAAACGGAATGACGACACCGAGGGTGACCGATAACATCGGGCAGAGCATCCTGGACTCCGTGTCTGCCTTCCTGGAGAAGGAAACGAGCTTCGGCAAGAAGCAAGTGGTCCTGCAGTGCTTTGCGGTAAGTTAGTTTCTTTCGTTCCTAAATGTAAAGTCAAGTCCGCAAGTTTACGTATTCTTTAATAACACACCATTTTAATGTACAGTGGGTATGAAAAAAAGTTTACACACCCCTGTTAAAATGGCAGGTTTTTATGATGACCAAGATCGATCATGTCAGAACTTTTCCCCACCCTGAATGTGAAATTATAACAAATAAAAAAATTAAGTGAACATAATTAAACATTTTCGGGAAAAATAACCTTTGATTATGGTTTCAAAGTCCGGGCAGGGTAAACAAAAGCCATGGAGAAATAGCAGAGAACATGTTTTCATGGGTGTGGTGAAGCAAAAGGCTTTTCCTCAAAGACACTTTCCTCTGAACATCGACTCTGTGGCGCAGGTTTTGCGGAGACGTATCGTCTCCGATATTATCGAGGAGGACAGTCCTGTTCTCGCCGTGTCGCTAATCATTACCGTGTTTGGTTTCAAATTCGTAACTTAAGCTAGCTAAAAGTGAGAGGTGGGGGTGTAGTGACTGCCATTGAGTTGAGGAAAAACTGACTCTTTTTCAGTTTCAGTTTATTTATGATTTCATTTTTTGACTTGCTAATAAGGAAAAGAAAAATTTTTTTTTTAATTCTTTTGGCTTCTATTTCTGATCATAAAAATCAAAAGTGACTTGTTTTTTAATTTCTCCCACCTGACGAGTAAAGGAATAATCCAAGAAAAGGGGGGAAAAAAAAAAACCTTTTGTTTGAATTTTATTAATTTAATTTATTGACATGAAAATAAAAATGACCAAAAAAAAAGTGCACAGTATGAGAATTTAAAGAAATAAATAAATAAAACACGTTAATTTAAAATAACACTTTAACATCTAAACGGTTAACGAGAAAAGAACTGGGTGTGAAATTCAGTTCCCTTTTAAATTATATTTCAATTTAAAATTTAAATTTATACATGTATGTGTGTGTAATATATATATATAAAATGTATGTGTGTGTGTGTGTGTGTGTGTATATATATATATATATATATATATATATATATATATATATATATATATATATATATATATATATATATATATATATATATATATAAAGTGTGTGTGTGTATATATATATATATATATATATATATATATATATATATATATATATATATAAATGTTGATTATTATATATATTTATATACAGTTGTGAGTAGAAGATTTGGCAGAAGAAAGTATTTAAATAAATGTAACAGATAATGAATATATTTGTTTTTGTTGTTGTTTTTTAAAGAAAATTGCCAACATTTCTTAAATCCTAAAAAAAAAAAAAGAAGTGATGTCTAAAAAAAAAAATTTAGGTTAATATATTTTCTTTTCTTTAAAAAGACAGTTATACAGTTGATTTATTTATTTATTGCCCTTATCAGACATCAGACCACCATTTAGATTAGATCTTAGATTATTTGATTAATTTGCGTCAGTTATTTAGCATTGTTGTACGACTATTTAAATTATTTTAGGGGTTAATTACTCAAGAGTGTCTGTCACTGGTGTCAGACCTGTTGCCTGGTGTAATTGACTCGAGGTAGACGGGTCACTACCTAGTGTACGATGTCCGTCCTGTCAGTGATATCGGACATTTCACGTCTCGTACACGTAACACGAACCGACCGACCGACAATTGATTTGTTGCTTACACCGACACTTAACTCTAATGTCCTGCGTGTATTGTTGTTGAACCTGTTTTTACATTGATGTCGGTATTGTAGATGGTATCAATCGATGCTCTGATGACTTTTTCCAGGTGTAAGTATCACACTCAAAGGTGTGTGTGTGTGTGTGTGTGTGTGTGTGTTTCAGAAAGTCCTCACCAGCCTGATGCAAACAGGAAGAGATGTCTCCAGTGATGCCTCTTTTTTCATCAAGGTTCGAACAGACTCGTACTTTACTGTAAACTTTACATCCATCATCGTGGTGTTTTTTGTTTTAAATGTGTAACCTTATTCTTGTAGATTTATTATTATTATTTTTTTTTTCAATCTTCTTTTGCAGCATTATTTCCAGATCCCTCTGGCGAGTCTGAGGGCAGTGCTGAGTTCAGTGGACACGAATACCATGAGACTGATTTTGCTTTACTACAACCAGAACCAGAAGAACCTTCAGGTGAACCCTTTTCGGGAATCTCACAAGAGAGGAGAGAATCATTTGGAGGCGTTTGTGTTTTGTTACAGCCTGTAAACAAAAACAACACGAAACAAACAACAACCACCTCGAAACAAAACCAGACAGCACATTTAAATACTTATATTGTTACTTTGTTTGTTTTTAAAAAAATTGCTTTAATTAGCAAGATTTTTCCCCAGAAATGTCTGTATTTACGCTGATCATAAAGCAATAAGCCCTGATTTTATCCTTTACTGATCGGCGTCATGGCAAATATTGGTATAAAAATGTCACCGATATGATAAAAATCCGTTGTTCGGTTAAATAACCGGATTTATTTTTAACGTTATTCGCAGGAAACAATTTGTGCAAAGCCAAAGTGAGCTTTGGTTGCTAAGCAACATGGCCGACAAAGATCAGGGTACTTTTACAGTATATTATAGACAGAACGCTGATTTAAGTGTTGTTTATTTTGTATTTTTTTATTATTGGTTGCAAACCTGAAGCATTAATACAGAATTTAATTACGGTATTGCAGTCACAGTTGTGTGTGTGTGTGTGTGTGTGTGTGTGTGTGTGTCTATATATCGAGGATTCTACAACGGCTTTAAACGCGGCTCAGCCAATCAGATTATTTTTGTTGGACCGGTGTGTTCTATAGGTGTCCTGTGCTCGTGTCCTTTCTTATAGGTGACTCAGGAATATTTGCGCACCTTGGTGTCCGTCCCGATGCAGCTCCACCTGAGACGAGACGAGACCCTGTTTTTGGACCTTGGCCCCCTCCTGAGCCTCATGAAACCGGAGCACATCGGCTCTCTCCCTCCGCTACAAACCAATAGCGTTGTGTGAGTGAGCGAGAGAGCGGGTGACCCGTTTTTCCAGCAGCACACTAAGCTTTGTAATGTAGCCGCCGTACATAGTTTACACCGAGTTCACTTTACAACTGAATCATCGAGTATTTAAACGAACAGGGATGGAGACACGGTAGAGCCGCAGCAGGGTAGCGCTATCGGCGCTGTCACAGCTCCAGGGTTCCGTCCTGAGCTGAGCGTGTTCTCCTCGGGTCTGTACGGGTTTCCTCCGGGTTAGGTTCCGGAATAAACGACCAATCACGGTGCCGATACTCCTATCCAATCTGAATTAGTTTTACACAACGAGGAGGCTGATGGAACTATTACTGGAGGGATTTTACACCGTTCCTCTAGTCCGAATCTGTCGCGTTCCTAAATTTGCAAAGATCTCACCTTTAGACTTCTGTAAGAGGAAACTGTAGGGAAAACCCCAGGTGATCGATCATACTTACTACAGACGTCTTCTAAACGTGATTTAACGCCGTTATGTCCTTAAAACTAATCTGATTAATTGACTATGGACAGTAGAAATGTGTTTTTTTTTTGTTGTTTTTTTTTTGTGGATGGATTTAAAATAAAGGTTTATCGGGTTAAACAAACGCATGAAGTGTAAATGATGGTCGATCAGAGAGAAAACTCTAAATGATGAACATGATATTGTCCATCGATCTGTCCCTTAGATTAAACCTGATGAACAGCACCATCAGCAGTCTGTCACCGGAGCAGCGTCAGGCTTTCGGCTCGTGGTTCAGTCAGACTCTCAGCGTGGCGAACATGACCGCAGGCGGCCCGTCCTTCGTAACAGACAGCGGTCACCTGATCGCGTACCTGCCGTTCCGCAGCTTCCAGAACCTCTCACCTGCTCAGGTAACACCCACGCCACCTTTACCGGACACCCGAACCTTCCTGGCTCTGGCCGGAGGTTTATCGCCGGTCAGATGTTTCCTTTTGTGAGCGACAAGTCTGCACGCTCGTCGTCCGTAAGCGTATATACGATCCGTGAATTAAAAATGGATGTGTAGTGTGTGTGCTCAGAGAGCGAACACAAAGGAAGGTGTTTGGAAACGAATTTCCTGCCAGGATTGAAACGGAACACTGTCGGACGTCTTATCGCGCAGTTTTGACGTCTCGGTTTGGTTTCGGTTATTGATCATAATATGAAACCAGTATGTCTTGTTTTGTTTTTTTTTAAGGTCTTGAACGGTCTGGATGTTCTTCTGAGGAACGATCTGGGAGCTGTGAAGAGGCAGTTCGTCGCTCAGAGTGTCATCGGCGTGTACAAGGACCTCACAGCGGATCAGTTCAGAAGGTTTGCGCATCACGCTCGTTCAGATCATCTGACGGGGTGGTTGTTGTTTTTTTTTAAGAGGTCTAGGCAAGAGGAGCAGTCTTTTCACGTGGTGGGTCTGTGCAAATCAGTCCAAAAATACTGGGGGGGGGTAATCGATTGGCTTTCTGAAGAGATTTGGCCTTGTTTAGCCAGCGAGCGTATGTTACATCTTTAATGGTGATTGATTAGCTATGTGTAAAAGATTAACCACATCATGTACTCCCTTTTAATTATAGAAGACTTGCTAGCCAAAGTCAAGAAGCTAGCTTGCTAGACGTCTTCGCCAACACTGACACGATAAGGAACAAGGAATCATTCATCTCAATAACGTTCGATTAAAAATCCTTGCGTACTTCTTATGTAACTATCTTCTATGTTGGTGAGGTTCTCATTATTTTGTGCGAATGAAGTGATCTCAACACATTTTAGGTTAGCCACCCTGACATGCCAAGCTAACGTGAGTGACCTGCTGGCGTACATGGACACCGGCGTGTTCCCGGTGATCCAGGAGAACGTCAGGACGTGCGTAACACGGCGCATGAGCGTTCCCAGCGACATGGTGAGGACTGTAAATGAAATAAATAACGCGCACGCGCCGGTTATAGCGGTTATAATTTGTCCCGCGCGTGCCGCGTCTCTCAGATTTCCAGCGTGCTGTTTTTAAACGGGTCCGAGCTCCAGTCTCCTGGCGCTCTCAGTCCTCAGAAGATCTCTCACCTCGCACCGCTCCTGCCTCTGCTCGGGTTGGACTTTCTGCAGCAGCTCAGCCAATCGCAGCTCGTTCCTGTCTTCAGTGCCCTCACCTCTGTTCCCTTCACACCTACGCAGGTATGGCGTGTATCCGCCTTACACCATGTCGTGCAGTGTGTAATACAGTCAACTGTAAAACTATTAGCACCCCTCGCCAGGAGATTGGCCAAAAGGATCATCATAAACATAGTTTCTCTAATGGAGAAATGCGGACGTGTGCGTCGGGGTCAAACCTTTGTGGATGCGTAGCGCTTCGGTATGTTTGCTGAAATAGAAATGAATGTTTTGGGACATGACATATTTCTCCGTAGCAGAAATAGAGCTCCAAAGTCGACTAAAATGGCCGTCCGGATTCCACCGCCTGTGGTGGTGTTTAAAAGTTAGAGCTCTTTTTCAACCGTATAATGCGACATGATCACGTGACTACACCGTCACATTTCGGCATCGCGCCACGATGTATCGTTACACCCGTAACGATAATATTTTAACCCGAATAGACCGTTTTTGTCACGTATCCGGTCGGTTTTGCTGCAACTCCTTACACAGAAGCAGCTGATATACCGTGCACAATATAGTCTTTTAATCGTAACACCTAATTCCAGAAAATGAAGGTTGTACTAGATGTGTTAAATCATTTCATGCGATCAAGTAAAAGGCCCTCATACCCACTGTAACGTTTCTGGGTGGATCACTGATGCTGGTTTGCGACTGGTTGACGAATTCTGCTTTATCCCAAAAACTGGTTGCATCTGCCAGGAGGTTAAGAATCGACTACTTATTATAGATCTTTCGACAGCTTATGACCCTGAATCTACATCATCTAAATGGTTCCAGAACGAAAAGTGGAGTACAAGAAATGCTCTACTTAGGAAAACTCGCACTCCTCTCATTGCTTTCCAACAGAACATCTAAACGATAAGGAATACATTCCCACTCGCCAGCTGTTAGGATCTTATATGCGTTCAAGATTTTAAGAGAGGTCAGAGGTCAGAAGAGGGCTGTTAAGGGTCAAGACCCGAGGGCATATAAGCAGGTGGGAGGCCAAGAACTGATAGGGTGTGTGTGTGTGTGTGCGCGCTACTGTGGAAGCGTTGGGTTAGAATTGCGTGATCAGTTAAGCATGTGGCTCTCCACAGCCATAAGGTAAGCAGAAAGAGGACAGAAGTGACACAGGAGAGGAAAATTAACCACCTTCCCAATAATATCTGTTCTGTGGTGATCCCTTTGCACCGACAGACAGGGCAGAGGGGTGCCAATACATCACGGTATTATTTTCGTCATATCGCCAAGCCCTCTTTTAATATCCCTTTGAAATATCAGAACATATCTGTACAGGACATAGAGGAGAAAGGCTGTCGGAATATTGAGATTAATGATTGATGAAATTTCTGTTGAAACATTTTTGTTTTTTCAGGCTGCTGTGATCATAGACAAGATCTCATCCAGCTTTAATGTAAGTGTGTGTGTGTGTGTGTGTGTGTGTGTGTGTGTGTGTGTGTGTGTGTGTGGGCACGCATGTTTGCATGTTTTTAACCCTTTCTGAGGACCAAAAAGGACAAAATGTCCCCACAATCAAATATGCATTATAAAATTAGTAACGTGTGTGTGTGTGTGTGTGTGTGTGTGTGTGTGGCAGTTGTTTGATGCAGGAACTTTACCTAAGTTAGGCTCCCTGCTGAGTGGATTGAGAGCAGAGTCTCTCTCCACGCTGTCCTCGAGTGTCCTGCTTTCCGCTCTCTCCAACTTCAGACAGTACACACCTCAACTGACTCCTCCACAGGTCAACGCCATTACAACACGACTCTGGGTGAGGTGGAAACACACACACACACACACTCACACACATACATATATATATATATATGCGCACAGATTTTTACTGATCTCTTTGTTTTTGTTCATAATTCAAATTTCCACTGTAACGTCTACACTTGAATCTCATTAACTCAGGCTGCTCCAGGAGTGGTCACATGGTTAGATGAGGCGGAACCTCTGCTCTCTGGCACCTCCCTTCTGTGTGTGATGCCTCAAACTCGCCTTCTTCTGACAAACAGCACCGCTCCTTACACACACACCTGGAACACACAACAGGTATATACACATTTGGAACACATGATGGGTACACATACACACCTGGAACACACAGCAAGTACGCATGCATACACACCTGGAACACACAATAGATACACATGCATACACACCTGGAACACACAGCAGATATACACACATTTGGAACACATGACAGATACACATGCATACACACCTGGAACACACAGCAAGTACGCATGCATACACACCTGGAACACACAGCAAGTACGCATGCATACACACCTGGAACACACAGCAAGTACGCATGCATACACACCTGGAACACACAAAGTACGCATGCATACACACCTGGAACACACAATAGATACACATGCATACACACCTGGAACACACAACAGATATACACACATTTGGAACACATGACAGATACACATGCATACACACCTGGAACACACATCAAGTACACAGACCTGAAACATACTACTGCTACACACACCTGGAATGCATATACACACACATGCCTATACACACATGCAAACACAGAAGCAGATACAAACACGGCATGTATACACACACATACACACACACACACACTAGGAGTACACAACAGACAAGTTGTTTATGTGCTGTATCTCCTGCAGGCTAAAACTCTGTTTAATGAGGTCATGAGCAGCGCATCGAGTCTCTCAGCGCAGCGCTTCATGTGAGTGTCTCTCTTACATCATTTCATGTTCCTAATTATCCCCATAATTATTCCTCATTTTTAGATTTTACACAGGAACTAAACCATCTCTGTTACCACACACACACACACACACACACACACAGACCAGGTCTGTCTCTGATGAATTGTTTCATGCTTTGCGCATGCACTCGTGTGTGTGTGTGTGTGTGTGTGTGTGTCCAGGTCTTTGGGAACAGTCGTGCAGGGAGTGAGCTGTAATGTTTTCTCGAAGCTTTTCCAGAATTCTATATCCGTGTCCTCCATGCGCGACCTTCTGCGGGTCGTGAGAGAGCAGCCGGTGCCTCTTCACCCGTCTCTGGTATTTGTATTCAATAATCACGCAGGAAAATATCAGATCAAGCAGTGTTGCGGTGATTTCCTGTCCGGCGCTCAAATCCTGTGTCTTCTCCGGTCTAGAAAAGGTGTTTGTTTGAAGAAACGTACAAGTCCAAGTTCTTCTCGGAGCTGCTCGGCGACATGGGCGCTCAGATCGCTCTGTCTATCCCGTAAGTCTTCTCATTCTTCTGCGTACTCTAGCCGAACAGGTACGTGTCAGAGAGAGAGAGAAGTAAGAAATAAAACGCTCCGTGTTGAGTTATTGTAGGGAATGAATCGACGACAGAGTGGTGCGATGAAGCAGAGTTACCTTTATCGCTTGTTTTATTCTTCTTATACCCCAGAGATGTGTCTTCAGTTACAATTCTCATTCATTAAGGAAGACCACGTCATACTTTTATCCGTTTATAGTTACGTTTAACGTTGTAGGACGCCCCGCGAAACCATTTATTTCCCGTTATTACTTCCGTTATAGCAGCGCCCCTCTCTTTTCTTTCTCTTGACGTTAATAAGATGCAAAAAAAAAAAAAAAAAACAACCCCACAGCTTGTCATGTTAATGACATACTACTCAGCATAAGCTCCTTCCAAAAAAATAAACGTTTGCCGTCAGAGCTGCCGTCATAAAAACCTCTGACCAGTCAGAATTGAGAATTCAGCACTTCACGAGACAATCTGCTACTTAAAATACGAACGGCATTCACAAAACCCCGAGTATAGACGCCGCACTGAATAAAAAGACCCGATCGCCTTGTTGTGCTTCATGAAAACGCTCTTGTTGTGGTTTTTTTTTTTTTTAGGATTAGTTCTATTAAGAAGTTCTCCCCGGCAATGATGGACACTCTGAGGGAAATGATCGTTCTGGATCCTCAGTACTTCCTGCTTATGCCCAGGATCAAGCAGGCCATGCTGGTGGACAAGATGGTGCAGAGCCTGGTCAGTCTTCCTTTTAACGAGAACAGGAACTCCATCCTGGGCTCGATTTCACTTTAGAAAGGCTGAAATCTGTTCAAAGCACTTTCCTGACACGGCTCGTTTGCATTCGGCGACGCCCACAAAACTCCGTAAAAGGTCACGGTGCACAGCTGGGAGCGCGAAATGAATGATCAGGGTAAAGGCTGAAAGAGAAGTTATTTTGCCTGGCTTCTGTTCCAGTAAAAATATTTAATACTATATAATATTATTATTAATAATAATAATAATAATAATAATAATAATAAGCGAGCACTAAATCCTCCATGAGCTGAGGCATGGCCCGGCCCGTCCGCTGTTTATACGCCGCCGTTTCTTTCGTCGGAATTAAATGATTCGTTTTGTTTGTCTTAATTTTTTTGGCTTTGTGTTGGGTCGCCTCCTTTACTTTTTTATTCTTTAATTACTCCCAATAAAATAGAACCGGTTTTCTTTAAAGCGCACCTATTATGGTTTTGAAACGTGCCTAATTTTGTTTTAAAGGTCTCATACGATAGATTGAAACGCATCCGAGGTCAAACAACACTTTAACGTGCTCAGAATTTAAACTGCAGCGTTACCTTTTTCCCCGCAGTGTCACAAACGACTCGTTAAACGATTCGTTCTAAACGATTCGTTCTAAACTCCTCCTTTCCGAGAACATACTCTGCTCTGATTGGACAGATGTCCCAGTCTGTTGTGATGGGTCTAGCACTGGCCGATGAAGACCAGAGGCGGGCCTTTTTGTTATAAACCTACGTAGGTTAGTACAGGAAGTAAAGTCTGGAATCACTGACGACTCGTTTCAGCTGTTCAGAATCGGTTCCTTCTTTTGGGAGTCGATAACTCCGTTTGTCGTGCGCTTTTTTGATTTTTGAAACTTTGCAGATTTTTACGTTCACAAACAGCCCTATGACACACTACATGAACGGTAATATTTGATAAAACCATAATAGGTGCACATTAAATGTTCTGGATGGTGCTCTTAGTCCCTGAGCGAGTGAACAAGCGCGTCTGTAAGTCGCTCTGAATAAGGGCGTCTGCTAAACGCTGTAAACGTAATAAAAATAACCTCCGCGGTATATTAGATATAAAAGTGCAGTAATCCATGCAGGTCATATGATCGTTCAAGTCGAGGCTTACATTAGTTCGTTCTTTTATGCGTAAATGTACACGCGCTACGAACATTTTTCCAAATCTATAGGAGTTTCATGAGTTTCTTACCAAACTGTCGTATGAACGATTTACGAAGAAATCCATCCGTATCCGGCACGATCAACGAGGCCCATAGCTAGAGCTTTAACTGAGCTAGAAAGTAATTATGTAAATGCAGCTAAATCCCCAGTGAATTGACCTCGCCGTACTGTATGATATCTCCCTGTTTAGGGCCTGAACACGGGAACGTATACCGAGGTGGAGTTCCGTTCGTTGGGAATTATGGCGACGTTTGTGGTGGACGCAGTCTTCGTGCGGCTGGACAGGAGGTTCTTCGTGGACAGCATCGAGTCTCTACGCGGTCTCTGCTATAACACTGGTAAACGAGATGTGGTGGCGTCGATGCTGCAGGAAACGGACACATTCGGGTGAGCAAAAACGCTACAAGTAGGTCATGTGATGTATTTTTATACTATGGAAAATGCTAGAACTCATCATTTTGAACAAGCAGTCATTGCTCTCATGGCTATTCTTAAATCATATTCAGTATAAAGTGGAAAAACATTGCTATTTACGCTAACTAGCACGGACCAGAACCGACTCGAGCTCTCTCTTCATTGATTAAATGTTCTTTTTTTTTTTTTCTTTTCTTTTCTTTTCGTTTTCTTCTTAAAGCCCAGTCCAAAGCTGGAACACATCAACCCTGATTCAAGTAGACCGGTTCCTCTTCTTCCTGCCACGAGAGATCATCCTGCTCATTCCTCCGGTACGCCGTTTCATCAGTTTAGCGTGTGCCGTCTTTTTTATTTATTTATTTATTTGTTTATTTGTTTAGCTAGCTAGCTAGCTATAACGGCGCATCCTGAAGTGTTCTATTCCTTTTACAGCACGGCAATTTTTACCTTTAAAGAACGGCACGAGATACTTTTTATCCGTTTGCAGTTACGTTTAATGTTGTTGTACGCCCGTAAAGCGAATTAGCTCCTGTTATCACTTCTGCTATAGCAGTTATAAACACCGTTCTCTCACCCTCCTCTCTTTCGACGTTAATAAGACCAAACAAAAAAACAACCCCGCATCTCGTCACGTCATCGCCGAACCGTGACGCGTAAAGACTTTCCCAAGGCGTCGGGTTTTAACTCGGCCCTGATACTGGAGACTCCTTCCGTAAATGTTAAACGAACGTCTCCTTACGGAAACTTTTTCACCGTATTAACAATTACGCTCTGTAAAAGTCCCCGTGTGAAAGGCGTTACTAAAGAAACGATAACTGGTTAATATGAGCGTGCGATTTAAATGACTGCTCTTATAGGAAATTCGTCAACGCCTTTCGGAGTGTGAAAGAGGGGGGTTTTGTGTCTCGGCAGGCTCTGATGAGTCTGGAGCGTATCGAGAGGCTGTTTAGCAGCCAGCAGCAGTGGGAAAGCGGAGGCGTCGGCTCTCTGTGCGAACACCACGACGACCACGACGCGCTCTTAACCAAGAAGCAGTTTGTGCTTCAGTACTTCTCAGGCTTGCTGAAGCCAGGACGCTGTGAGTACCTCACCAACTACTAGTAAATAATACAGCGGGGTGATGCGTCATGTGATCACGCTGCAAAAAATGACATCTTAGCAAGCGAAAATAACTTGAATATCATCCAACGCATCTGATATTTCCTGTTATATGATTACAATCAACTAAATACATGATTAATACTTCTATTTCTCGACATTTCTTACTCATTTTCACGCTTGTTCTGTTGGCAGAATGAGGAAATGTGACGGTTGAAATGAGTTACAGGCAGGTTGAATAATCTGATATTGGAATTATATGAATCTTATAATAAGAAATATTAGATCAATTTCATCTCGCCGGTCGGTATCAGAATCTGGTCCGATACTTGGAAAAACGGTGGATCGGATATCTGAGAAAAACGAGACTTGGATTGGATTTGGAAAGGAAATTTCTTATGTGTGTGTATATATATGTGTATATATATGTGTATGTGTGTGTATGATGGAAAAAGTCTCTCATAAGAACTGAACCTGAACTGATCCCTACAGCGTCGCTGTCCGCCTCCAGCACACCTCCATCCTGTGTGAGCGTGCAGGTGACCGGCCCAGCTGCCTGGCCCGTAATCACCCTCGTGAACATGTCCTCGTCGGCTTTCCGCCAGTGCCTCGAGCTCATCGGCCGGGATCCGTCCTTCACCTCCGACCAGCTCTCGCTGCTGCTCCGCAGAACCAAAGAGGCAAGTGATTTTACCACACATTGAAACGGCGTAAAATCTGCGCTCGAGGTCATATAGTTCACGTACGCCTTGCAGAAGTTCGTATTTTAAATAAAAAATAAAGAGCGGTCATAAAAACCGCATGCTTCGTATTCAGTTCTGTTTAAAATAGTGTGAAACAAATATACAGGCGTGCCGAAGTTCTGTATAATCTTTCCGTCTTAAACGGAAAACCTCCGTCTCTTCTCTAGATCGGCGTGTTCGTGATAACCTCGTGTGATTTTGTGCGACGTTACAGCGTAAGGTGTGTGTTTTGCAGGTGTTCGGAGTCGTTTCGTCCTTCGCGCCGTCCGTCATCGCTCAGCTGGGCCGCATCGCTACGCAGCTTTCACCGGACGAACTGGCGTCACTCGAACTGTCTGAAATTCTCTCCATCGCACCTTTAGGAGCTGTTAGCACCTGGACCAGAAAGCAGGTATGAGCAGATGCTGACGTCACAACACCGTGCTGTCGTATTAGCGTGTGTTAGTACGTAGCCAAAACGCTGTAAGATAATAGTCTAGCTAGTTAAAAACTAAACGGTACACGTCGCATAAAACGCCAACATTAGGGTTTGTTTCTTCACGTAGTTATTTAAATGCTGCGTTTGTAGATTGACCTTATATTTGTTATAGACAGCTTAGCTAAGTTAGCCTAGGAGATGTGTAAGTACTAGTTGTACAGCCGAGTGCAAAAGTTTGCACACCCTTGCTTTGAAACGACGCAACCAACGATACCGTACATTTAATACGATAAACGATGTCCCCGTATTATTACAAATAGTCAAATAACACGTCGTAGATCTGAAACACTGACCGTGTTTCACTTTTATCGCATCTTCTGACGTGTTCAGCTTTTTTCTGTTTACCTTACACTTTTTGTCATAATCTTTCCAAACACTTGGACATCTACAGTTCTGCGAAAGGTCAAAGAGAGGTCTTTTTTTTTTTTTTAAATCGGGAGAATTTTTTTTTTCTTGATTTTTCTTTTCACTTGATTGCTCAGAGCAAACTCCCGTAGAGTTTTGAAGGCGTTTGTGTTTCTATACCTTAAATAAGACTGAAGAAAGTGATGAACATGATAAAGGAGAAATTAACTGCAGGATGTCAAAGGGGACTTGTGAGGAAACTTGTGAGGTCGCTATCAAAGATGCATGCTCATTTTCTCTGTTTAAATAAATAAACAAAAATAACTCTGAATGAATTCCTGGCATTTTTTTTTAAACCACTGGTAATCCAGAAACTTCCATATATCGTGACATGTACGCGTTTATATTCGTCAGTTAGGAGTTTTGTTCTCCACCGTCCTGACCTTCACCAAACAAACCCCGAGCCA
Organism: Ictalurus punctatus; assembly: GCF_001660625.3. NCBI lineage: Eukaryota > Metazoa > Chordata > Actinopteri > Siluriformes > Ictaluridae > Ictalurus > Ictalurus punctatus. Next base: position 16,892,901 of record NC_030442.2, read on the forward strand.
GCTGAATTCCAGCTCTTTAGTGGCTCTGGGACACATCGTTTGTGGGATCGAAGCTCCTCTCATCAACACTCTCAGTCCTGTAGAGTTCGGGTAAGATTATTTAATAAATGTAGTTTTCCCTATGAGATTTATTTACTGTTTATTGTTTAAACTTATAAAGTAGTAGGTAAACAACAAAGACAATTTTTCACAGGCTTTGCTCATTACCAAGGGTGCCAATATTAATAATATACCAAGGGCACTGTATAAACAAACCAAATCAATAATTGTAATAATGTTATTGCAAAAATAAATAAAGAAATAAACTAATGGTAAGAGCAATAATACAGTATAAATAATAAGTAAATGTATAATTAAAACAGTAATAATACGGTATAAATAATTGTACAGATAAACACAACAATAATGCTATAGTATAAATAATATATACATGAATAATAATAATAATAATAATAATAATAATACAGTGGTAGAACTAGTAGTAGTAGAGTATAAATAAACAAACTGAGACGAATAATAATGTTATAGGATAGGCTATTTATCAACAGCAACAACAATAATATAGTGTAAATAAACATTTAAATGCATAAAAAATAATGCTATTATAATAATAGTATAAATAATACAGTATAAATATGTAAATGTATAAATAAAACAATAATAATAATAATAATATAATAATAATAATGTATAAATAAATTGTACAGAAACACAACACTGATGCTATAGTATAGATAATAAATAAATACATTATTAATAATAATAATAATAATAATAATAATAATAGTAGTAGTAGTACAGTGGTAGAACTAGTAGTAGTAGAGTATAAATAAACAAACCGAGATGAATAATAATGTTTTAGGATAAATAGCCTATCAACAGCAACAACAATAATATAGTGTAAATAAACATTTAAATGCATAAAAATAATGCTATTATAATAATAGTATAAATAATACAGTATAAATATGTAAATGTATAAATAAAACAATAATAATAATAATATAATAATAATAATGTATAAATAAATTGTACAGAAACACAACACTGATGCTATAGTATAGATAATAAATACATTATTAATAATAATAATAATAATAATAATAATAATAATAATAATAATAATATTAGTAGTACAGTGGTAGAACTAGTAGTAGTAGAGTATAAATAAACAAACCGAGATGAATAATAATGTTATAGGATAAATAGCCTATCAACAACAACAACAATAATATAGTGTAAATAAACATTTAAATTCATAAAAAATAATGCTATTATAATAATAGTATAAATAATACAGTATAAATATGTAAATGTATAAATAAAACAACAATAATAATAATAATAATGTATAAATAAATTGTACAGAAACACAACACTGATGCTATAGTATAGATAATAAATAAATACATTAATAATAATAATAATAATAATAATAATAATAATAATATTAGTAGTACAGTGGTAGAACTAGTAGTAGTAGAGTATAAATAAACAAACCGAGATGAATAATAATGTTATAGGATAAATAGCCTATCAACAGCAACGACAATAACATAGTGTAAATAAACATTTAAATGCATAAAAATAATGCTCAAATAATAAATCTATAAATAAAGGAAGCTGTGGTATAAACGTGTTTGTGTGGGGGTGTGTGTGGTGTCAGTAAGGCCGTGCTGTGGTTGGGTCGTCTGAACGTGTCGTGTTCGGAGGATCAGCTTCAGGCCGTCATCTCTCTGCTCACCAACAGTCTGGTGTTTGGACCCGTCAGCTCCTGGGGTCCGGAGGTTTTTCTCGAGATCGGCGCGTTCGCTGGTAAGATCTTTTCCCTTAAATAACCAGTGTGATTATGCAGTGTGTTTTTATTTCATGTAGTTGTTTAGTGTCATGATAGTGTTTTATCCATTGTTGTCGGTCTTATTCTTGTCTTTCTTGTATACAGCTGGAATTCCTGACATGTCCATGTCCGCCCTGGTGAAGGAGCAGATAGAAGGAATCACTCCGCTCGCTATCTCTCTCGTTACAGCCAAGAAGTTTGCAGTGAGTGACGACGGGGCTTTTAAATTATAGAGACGGAAGGACTTTGAGGGATTGTTGATGGAGTGATGAGGATGAGAAGGATGAGGTGAATGATGATGGTGATGATGATGATGATGATGATGATGTGCAGGAACACAATATGTGACCTTCATTTGGCTCACAAGCTTCCTATTTGACCACATGCATATAAGTAAAACTTCCTTGCCGAGTCGAGATACTGTAGGAGTTTACTAGTGTGGAGTAAACGCTAGTGGTGGACAAAAATACAAAAATCCTGTAGTTGAGTGAAAACGGCGATATCTTTGGTCGACTTCATTTTGAAAACTGCGGAAAAAATTGAAAAAAATCTCAGATGGTGAAAACGATCTCGCTCGTAGTCAAGTTCATCCATTATTTCCTTTTATAAGATATACCAAATATAAGATTATTAAACGTATTTCTAGACATTTTACGTTTCATTTCGACCTTAGGGATTTGAAATAGTGTGTCAGTCATTTTGCGTTTATTTCTCGAAAGAAGGGAAACGGTCTGCCGATAGAAAAAGAAAAAATAAAGCTGGGGAATTAAAGTGTATTACTGTTGCGTAAAGGTACGTTCACACATGCATGGACTCGCAGTCACGATGCGACCGGATACCGTTCGTTTCCAACGAGAGCCGGCGACTTCCGGTGACATGAGCGACGGCGGCCGTTTACGATTCGATGTGGGCGTGTCCATCGACGCGACAAAGTTGAGAAAAGTTTAACTTGATGGAAATTACTGAGCGACTTGGTGCGACGATTACCAATGGGAGCGAAGACTGTAGAGTGATCCGTGATCCACCGCGCTTCCTGCGAGTCCGAATTGTTCCGTGGATGCAGACAGTCCGGCGCGCGTGCTTTCGCCTTAAATACAGTAGATGTCCGAGATGGCAAAGAGCTCACACTGCTTCTCCTTCATCTCGTAGAATACGATGCATATATACACTGGTGAATTTTTTTTATATATATATATATATATATATATATATATATATATATATATATATATATATATATATATATATATATATATATATATATAATATATAAACGCTCTCCCTACAGAATGTTTCATTCTAGCAGCAAGAAAACATCATTATTATTTTTTTGTCAATATTTGAATGCAAATTGCACCACCTACTGCTACTGGTTACTATGGCAACCAGCCGTAGGAACGCCTGGAAATTTCATATTACAGCGACTGTCAGCTTGCAGCGATAAAATCGGTGTGTGTGTGCGCCTTAACAGCACGGTACCTTAATTGCACCATAATTTCAATTTTCACGCGCAGGTGGTGTTTGATCAGGTGCAGATCAGCGCGTTCTCTTACGAGCAGGCCGTAGCAGTGACGGCAGCCCAGCGTTCAGCTCTCAGCCCCGTACAGCAGACCGCTCTGTCCATGGTGCTCAACCCGCTCGAGGACAAACCCGTGGATTTCAGAGGTTTCTGTCTCTTATAACACGAATGCATTGTTTACTCGTACACTAATATAGATAAAGACTCTTATTTCTCCATGTCTGTGTCCACAGGCAGGTCACTAGGAGTAACGGCTGAAGTCTGTCCTTTCTGCCGTGTCTGCAGTCTGCTGCTGTTCCTCCTGACGCTGATGTAAAAACAAAAAAAGATTCTCTGTGAAGCCTGTGCAATATTCTGTATATGATTTCATAACAGCACTTTAATTTTTACCACTATAATATATTCTTTTAATCTAAAAACCTTGCATCATAGGTTAGGTTTAGTGTGTGCTTTGTTAATTAATTAATTAATATATTCATTCTAATATTTATTGCTGTGTATGTCCACATTATCGTTTTATTGTTCTGTGTCTTTATATCAGTTATATTGTTATTAACCGCTTATTTCAATCTCTGATGCAAGTAAAACGTGAGCTATTTTAATCTGCATTTATTTTTAAAGTCAAAATCATGTTTTGTTCCAAGAGTAAGCTACGTGACTCGATTCCAAGCCTGACGTGGGTACGCAGCTTTCCTTCGAATTGAAGGTCGTGACGTTAAATTGAATTTATCGTCGCGCTGCTGTAGTACACTGTAGTGCGTGGTGTTGAATATACTGAAATGCCTCTATATGCGTGGATAAATCTAACTGTGAAAGTCTGTGAAACTGTTCTACCATGTTTATATCGGTAATAAATCATAAAAATAATTACGAATCTCAAAAGAACTCGACCAATATGATCTGAGCGCAAATAAAGGAGGAAATGTGACCAGATTATTAACAGTTTATTAACCTTTATTTAAGACTTTTATGAGCTTGTTGCTCAAACATGATATGAGGAATAAATGGCAATATTCCACTTTTTTAAAAAATCTAAAAAAAATAAATAAATTTAAAGTAAAGAAAAAAAAACTGCTCATTTTGACCTGAATAGAAGAGCGTAAAACAGAAGCATTAAAGTTGGTGTGCAACATGGCAAAACCTTTTATTGCATTTTTTTATTATTTAATTTTAATTTCTTTTTCATTTGTACTGTTGAAATCGAACATAGTTTTGTGTAGGTTTAAATACAGTACAAATTGCTAAATGGAATATTTTTTTTTACTTCATACTTTTTTCTTTTCTTCATCTTTTAAATTGCGTTTGTGTTGGTGTTTCAAGTTGAAACCTACACTCACTGGGCACTTTAATAGGAACACCTGTACACCTGTTCATTTATGCAGTTATCCAATCAGCCAATCATGTGGCAGCAGCACAGCGCGGAAACGGACGGTTGTTTCTGTTCACAGGTCACACAGGTTGGATTTGAGCAACCGAGACAGAAAATATTTTCTAAAATGACCAACCTTGAATAGATTGATGTTTTGGGGGAATATTAAAGAGACAAACAGCACTTCTCATGCCTACAGGTGTGTTTAGGTGCAAATAAGACATGCAGGTAATAAGACGTAAAGCAGTGTCACCTATTTGGTTTTCATTTTTGTGCACAGCAAAGTTGGTGTTTGTTGATGGTTCACCACTGTGTGTAATCTGTTTTATTTTCATTTTTAAATATAAATATGACTTAGTTTCATGTTCAGAGGAGAAAATGAGCCAAGTGCACAAAGTTTCTTTAAAAAAAAAAAAGAAAAAAAAGCGTATTTCTACCTTAAGTAAATTAGAAACAGAACACAAAGGTTAATACATAAAATACTTTAAAATAATACTTTCAATCGGTGATATTTTGAGCTTTCAGGTCACTGTATATGTTTTAGTTAACACAGTCTCCCCCCCCCCCCCCCCCCCCCCCATTTAATCTTTCTTTTTTGGTTTTTAATACTATAAGCAACTTTACTGTTCCTGTTATCAAGAATGTGATTTGCTGTACGATATTTGTTTGTGTGATTAAATCTGTAAATTTGTGTTCTTGTCCCAGATTATCAGGATCTACAGGTTTTTTTTCCAATGAAACTTTAGCTATGCGTGTGTGAAATTCTACTAAACACTCATCAAAACATTCAACTATGTACAGTTTACCTCAGTAAAAACTGGCAGGGAATTAAAATTTGGGAAAATAAAAGTGTTTCTTTCTCAATACAGTATATCAGACGCCTCGGGTGCCAATACTTTTGGGAGCGCGTTCCCTGGTCACGTGGGTGATCGGGGTGAGGGTGGTGGAGCGGGAGCGCGCGCCCTGGCACATGGGGGGCGGGAGCGCGCGCTCCACAGCTATCCCGTCATCAGCAGTGCACGCTAGGAGTCGTGAACGCGCACCTGCGTTCCTTCAGCTAGCTGTTTTAGAGTGATAAACTCGCACACATCACAAAATGGCGGATTCCGATTCGTGGGGTAAGAAGTGATATAGTTTTTTAAAAAAATATATAGATTTAAAGCTAGGTAATATATATATATATTTTTAAAAAAAAAAGTTCTGAATGCGGTTTAAAGTTTAAAGCGCGCGCGTGTGTGTTGTAGACGCGGAGGAGTTCGAGCCGAATGAGCCGCTGAAAACGGCGCCGGTGCTGCTGAAGGACCGGTGGGAGGGAGAAGACGAGGAGGACGACGTCAAGGTAGCAACAAAAATATACACTTTCCCGTAGAGTTGAACAGTCTATCGTGTGTTTAAATATCAAACCCAGGACTCCAGATGTTCTAGCCGCTCAGCTAGCTTTAGCACGGAGCTAAGGGCTAAGCTAAACTGGCTAGCTTTCCGCCGGCATGCAACTTTAGCTGTTAGCTGAAATAGCGGTCTGTTCACAGCTGTTATTATTACAAAATTAGTCTAGCTAGCTAACACGCTGACCCAGGCTCGTCAACATAACCACATCTAACTTACAGCTAAACAGGTATCGTAATGTTAAATTATAAAAAACCGTCACATTGGTTAATTTACTCAAATTAACTACTACATTGGTTTTGTGTTGTAACGCTGTCGTTAGCCAGGTACCTCATGCTAGCAATTAGCAACAGCTGCTTGTGGTGTGTGTGTGTGTGTGTGTGTTTGACACCCGGATTTTATCTACAATAAACTCCTCTGGTTAACTCTGTGCTAAACACACTAGATAATATCATACAAACACACCGCTTATTATTATTATTATTAATAATTTTTTAAATATTTTTTTCTCGTGTTTGTTCAGTAAGTAATGAGAGAGGGGGTATTTAGATTGCGCCACCTTGGAAAGTTCGCGTTTTATTTGACGTCAGCATGACGAGTTCCTGTGAACCGGAGCGCGGCAGCACAGCCTCCGAGTCAACCTCTGCCTCTAGAACCGTTCTAGATACCCCTAGAACCGATTGAAGTCTCTAGAAACGATCTGGAATTACATAGAAGTCCACTAGATTTCCTCTAGATTCGCTTGGAATTGACCGGAACCCTCTAGAAGTGTTTCGGAGTCACTTGGAACTGAAAGAATGCTTTAAAATTGTTCTAGAGTCAATTGGAACTGATAGAAACTTGTAGAAGTGTTCTAGATTCACTCAGAACTGATATAATCAGCTGAAAGTATTCTAGATTCTCCTAGAACCGATGGAAGTCTCTAGAAGTCCTCCTCGATTCATTTAGAATTGATCAAACCCTATAGAAGTGTTCTGGAATCACTTAGAACTGATGGAATTCTCTAGAAGTCCTCTGGATTCACTTAGAATTTACCAAGACCTATAAAAGTGTTCTAGGCTTACTCAGAACCCGTGGAATCAGCTAAAAGTGTTTTAGAATCACCTAGAACTGATCGAGCCCTCTACAAGTGTTCTGGAATCAGTTAGAACCGATGGAACCACCCAGAAGTTTTCTAGAATTACTAAGAACTAGTAGAACCCACTAGGGGTGTTCTTCAATCACTTAGAACTGATAGACTCCTCCAGGAAGTGTTCTAGAATCCATTAAAATCATACAGAATCCCAGAGGCGTGTTCCAGATTGCCATAATGTCTTAGCGTTGTTCCCGAAATCTTTAGAAGAGAAATATAGAACACGTTGTCTTCGAATTTGTGTGGAACCCTCAGAAGTGTTCCGGTGTCTCTTATAGGTGATCTCGAATCTTCTAGCGGTGCTCCAAAACCCCTTAGCATTGACATGGAGTCAGTTAGAGGTGAGCTCGAAATCCTTCAGTGGTGGGTCAGAGTTCCAGAACCCCTCAGAAGCGATAAAAGAAAACCTCGGAAGCGATACGAAGATCCTTTTGCTCCAGAATCCCTTATAATTGTTGTGCGATGTCTTGGAGGTGATCTGGAATCTTTTAAAGGTTTTCCAGAATTTATTAGAAGTGATGGATAAATGCGTCCTGCAGGATCACGTAGATGTTTTCCAGAACTGTGTTCGGGCGCAGGCTTTTTTTTTGTTTTGTCTTTCTTTCTTTCTTTCTTTCTTTCTTTCTTTACTCTCAGTGAACAGTGTTTGTGTGTTTTGACAACTTTTCTGGAAGTTGCTTTTCAGCAGCTCGTCACCAGCACAATAGTACAGTCCACTGACATACGGGTGAACCGAGTTCGTGACCTTTAACCCTATGACCTCTAACCTTTAAAAAAAAAATATATATCTGAATATATTCTTAAAATTTATTATTATATGTAAATATATCTTATATATTGATGTTTATGACCATAACAAGAATTTTACAGATCGAGTTTTCATCATCCTCTAAGTGTTACTTCATAAAGTAGGAGCCTTTTTATCGAGCCTTCCGGCGATATTGTTTTCCTTAAAGATAGCAGGGTTTACAGGCTGCGAGTGTAATCATTTAAACGCGTTTAGATTCTAAACTGTTTACACGTTAGGATCCTTTTTTGTTTTTGATTTTTTTCTTTCTTTCTTTCTGTATTTCATTCTTTTTTCCACTTTTTTAACATTCAAGTTCTACGTTTGTTCTCTTTTCTCATGCAGGATAACTGGGACGATGACGATGAGGAAGAACAGAAGGTGGAGGAGAAAAAAACAGGTGCGCGCTCCGGTTTAAAGCAGAGTACACACAACACGATTTCTCCCCCCGGGGTTTGTTTGTTTATTTGTTTGTTTATTTATTTATTTGTTTGTTTTAATAAAAACAAATATTTTCCGACATTTTCCAAAAATAGCTCGTCCACACCAAAACGTCTGAAAATGCGCGCGTAAAAACGTAAGATGGAAATCTTCTAGAATCACTTAGAACCGATGGGAAATCGTGACCAGTGCCTTCGTGAATCGTGGTTTTTATTTATTTATTTATTCGTTTGGTCATATCGTCCACGCCTGTGCATAAACACAAAGTTGAAAAATAAAACCCATTGCGGCGCGGTGCAGTTCTAAACAAAACGCGTCTCGCGGCAGCTTTCCTGTGGTTAAAATGCAGAGGAAACAGTGGGTTCGAGAATTCGGGAGGTACATTTGGTAACAAGGAAGTGCGTTTGTGCGTAGTCAGCATTTCGCCGCCTCTGATTTAAGACTAGTTTTGATCCCGGCCGCTTCAGAGGAACACCTTTTTGCTAGTGACGCACTAGCATGGACTCATGCGCATTAACCAGTTTACACAAAGTAAATAAATTATAGGACGATGGCTACACAGAAATTGCATATTCATTAGTTTCATATTATTTTCATTAGTCAGCATAAACGCATATAAACTAGATGACTAGCTTGTCGTATTTGCTGTGAAATTATGCTAGCTACCAAAACACGCTTTCCGGTAGCACGCTAGAGCATCCTCTTTCCCCACAGACTTGCTAATGGAGAAACGGTTTGCCATTGTATTCCAGCCACCGACCGATGGTGGATGGATTATTTTGGGCGTGGACTATGCTACCATTACAACAGTTATCACTCTATTCGAAAGCCTCGTCTTATTTAAACGGTTTCCGCCGGTTGGTTTAGTCTGGGTAATTACAGGCATTCCTCATCGGTGCTTTATTAAATTATTCACAACCATTAAAACCGCATTAAGGTTAAACGTCTAAGTCGCACGCTTTTTATCTGATTATATGTCGGGGTTATAAAATATCGCATGGTATCCAGGTGTAATTCATTGTTTTGTTTTTTTTCCCTATTCACTCTGTTTCTGTTTCTCAGAGGTGAAAGTTCCAGAGAAGAAAAAACCGGGCGCTAAAATCAAAGAGAAAGAAAATGTAAAGGAGAAAAAACAAGAGGAGCTGAGGAAAAGGGTGAGTCGGGGTTTTTAAGTTCAGCTACTCTAGTTTTCTGAACATGAACCTGATACACAGGTTGAACCGATTGTGTGTTTATGTAAATTAGTTTAGTTGAAGGCGGCTCATCAAGCCAGAAACTAGCTACAAGGCTAGAGCTCCCTCCCAAACCCCCCTTTTATAACTTATTTATTTATTAAATTGTCATGCTGTTTTACGTTTTCTCGTCTTGACTAGTGAGCTCACGTCCTGGTGTGTCTGAAAAATGAAAATTGACAATGAAAACAAAATTACAAGGTAACTCGTCACCATTCGGTGATGTTGGGTGCTTTAATAAGGTGTTTTTTTTTGTTTGTTTTTAACTGCTATTTAAACAGTTAGAAGAGACCCAGGACGGTTCGCAGCTCACGCCTGAAGAGCAGGCAGCAGAGAAACTGCGCTTGCAGAAGCTGCAGGAGGAGTCGGACCTGGCGCTCGCACGTGAAGCGTTCGGTGAGTTCTGTCGAGAGCCCGTCATCCATAACGATTGTTTCTTATACACTTGCTCCATGTGTTTCATCTAAAGCCTCGGATGAAAAGGCAAACAAACCAAAAATAGACGAGTTCACCAATTCAGCTTCTGATAATATTTGTTATTTCTATCAAAATGCCTGTTTTAATAACGCGTTCAAATTAATCAGTTAATCGTCGCTGATGAATGACGACGGCTGAAAGAAGCATTTTACTTTTTTATTGTTGTATGTTTAATGTTCTTCTCAATACTGTAATTCAAAGCAAAGCTGCAAGGAGAGAAAGAAGGTAATATTTGTTTTTTTGGGGGGGGGGGGGGTTTGGGATAAACCTGTTGTTTGCAGTTGTTTGATCTCCATGAGAGCAGAGTATTTTTGTGAATTTTATTTTTTGAACAAAAGATCAACAGGTTAAACAATGAAGACAAAAAAATATTTCATAGCCTTCTTTGCTCGTATATACATACCAAGGGCGCCAATATTTGTGGAGGGCGCTGTATATGGACCTGAAATGTTATTACTAAACTATTCACAAAACTCCTATAAAGGAAATTAACTTATTTTGACGATGACGATGATGACTCCACTTTGCAGGTGTTGACACGACGACCACAAACAGTGCCTCGGGGATTGAAGCCATGTGTCCCTCCACTAAGGAAGACTTTGTAGTTTTTGAGAAGTTGATCAGAGACAAGATTACACTGTTTGAAAAGTCGGTGCATTATTCCAACTTCTTGGAGTCGTTGTTTCGGGAGCTCTGTATTTCACGTGAGTAGATGTCCTAGGACTTGTGTGTGTGTGTGTTTTCTAAAACGTTACACTGAAGTGTATAAAGTTTGCTTATTATTGGTTGTCACAGTGGAACTAGACGACTTAAGGAGAATCAACAATTCCCTGTCAGTTCTTCTCACTGAAAAGCAAAAGCAGGAAAAGGTAAGCTGTTAAGTTATTTTCTCTTATTATTATTATTATTATTATAGGAGCTCATCGTGACTGAGTTCATCAACAGTACACATGCAATAGGTACATTTCCTATTATAGTTGTGTGCCAAAGTTTGCACACCCACCCTAAGGCATAATACATATTCCTATATTTACACGCACTTTCTGGATGTGATGTACTTTTAGCCTTTTTAAATGTCCATCTCTCTATATATATGTCCCAGAACATCATCTGCTCAGTTTTTCATAACGTTTGTGTTAATTCTGGCAGATTCCATACACTACTTTCTTTGTCTTGTTGCAGAATAGCACCATTTCAATTTAATGTCACGGAATTCCTTTTTAATTTGTTTAAATGTAAAATAAAGGTATGTTGTCCTTTTTTTTCACCTGGATGCAACCGATGCCACCGGGATGCAAGTTTTTGCGCCCGGCTGTGTCCTAGAGGAGGCGGCACAGTTGTTCGATCCTGATTGAGCATCCCATCCAGGATGTATTCCTTGCCTCGTTCCCGGGATAGGCTCCGGAACCAGGATAAGCCCAGGATAAAGAGCTTACTGAAATGACTATCATGTAGGCCAGAGTGTAATTCCTCAGCCATGCAGTAGAGGGGGCTGTCTGCTTGCTTACTGTCAAATCATTTCATTAAACGGCTTGATATTCTGTGAAGTCCATCGTCCTTGCTTATCTGTTTGTCACGTCCTTATAGGAAAAAGCCAAAGGTACTAAGAAGAAAAAGAAACTCGTCCTTGCCGGCGGCGGTCTGAAAGCAAAAATGAAAGACGCCTTTGAAGATTATGGCGACATTGACGGCGGCTACAATGAGTATGAGGACTTCATGTGACAAAGGCTGAATCGCATCTCCCTCGCCGCCCCCCCCCCCCCCCCCCCAAGACATGCAGCATCCCCCGTCTCTCATTTTCTCTCATCATCAGTGCCATCCTGGAGTAAACTGAACTAAACACTGTGTCAGCCTTTTACTATTACTGCTTCAGTGGTCAAAACAACTCTTAGTGAAGCTGCTATCACCAAAATTGCCGTTTGGTGACGAAAGGAAGATCTATCAAATTGCCTTGTATTTACATCTCTGCCTCTGACAAAGACTTTAGGATGCGAGACATCTGTGCACAAGTGTCTTCTCTAATTGGCCCACCTCAGAAAATAATCATCATAATGCCTTATGTGAAATATTACAGAAAACATTGTTTATTTTGGTTGGAACAAAGCTGATGGTCTTTACCTCTGTGCAACTTTATTTACATAGAAACAAGTGTGATATTCTATGCAAAATAATTGTATACAGAATGTCTAGGTTAAAAAACACACAAAAACAAAGTATGGATATTTTCCTCTGGTGGAAAATTGACACAGAATTATATCTCTATATGATTGCCAGTTGTCAGCAACATCAGATGCACATAATTCAACAATTTTTTTTTCCCCCTTAAAAATGTCAGTGCATTTACAGCAGACACTACATGAGAAGCACTGGTGGTAGGTACACTTCTTATTGTTATTTTTTATTAAAGGATGGAAAAGCAGGGAAAAAAAGTAAGTACAATTTGTAAGTGGCATTTCTTATGAAGTGCTTTTGAATTGTTCTGAAAGTGAAATAACTTTCTTTCTTTCCATTTAAAGGTTTACTTTGCTCTAATGCTGGTAGATTTAAACGACTCGTGCAGGAGTGTGGGGCTCGGTCTTTTGTTGTAACTTCTGCAGGTTTGTAGCAGTGAGGAGGAAGATTATGGGCTGAACAGATGAAAAACTTTGGTCCCAATAAATATTTGAGGTTTTCCTTTTGTTTTGGGTTTTTGTTTTAACCCCCTTTAAATTATTTGCTTCACAAAAATGTTGGTCAATGTGAGAACTCCAGCAGTGTTTGGGTTTTTTTTTGGTTTTTTTTTTAAAAACCTTCTGTAGTGTGAGTCAAATACATAGACATTTATTTTAAGTTCTGGTTCCTTAACATTGTGTATGAAATAAATATCCCACTATTTACAACTTCAAGTAGTAACTATCACAGTACAGGTAAGTGATTGATGTATATGACTTAAGAGTAGATGTATTTGGTAAAAGTGATTAAATTGTTTAGAGGGGGGTAAAAAAAGAAACATTCCTTGAAATGCTTTTTCCTGGACATAATCTTATTTCTAATATATTGCTATGAGTTTGTTGACATTTTAAACCTCGTGCCAACAGAAACAATTTAATTTCAGTTTGTGGTACAATGGGGATTAGTTGTTCTTTTATCCTGGTCCTTCACCTTGTTTTCTCTGCTCCAACATGCCCACTGCATCTCAGGAATTAGTTGATTAGTTGAATCAAGTGTGTTGGGAGCAGAGAAAACATTTTTAAAAACACCCATGCGTGAGAGGGAGTACTTCAGGACCAGGGCTCGGAACCTGTACTCTAACCCATAAGTCTAGTTTCTCAGTTCATCTTATAACGTAGGAATTATGCATTAGTGTAAAAAACAAAACAAAACTAGATCTCGCCAGGCCATTTCCGTTAGACATATTCATTAGGAGCTTCGGCGGGTCGCTGGAGAGCGACTGTTGGGATTGCGGGTACTTCTTCTCTGGCTATTACGGAGTGTGGCTGATGAGTCTCCTCTCTGCCTCCGGTTGCCTCTACCTGGACGAGTAGTCCCCATTATGGCCCGGCCTGGAGCATTCTGGAGCTGCTGGAACACGCTCTGTCTGGTGACCTCTTTGTCGCCGCAAGTGAAGATTAATGCCACGCCTTCATTGCTCTTCATTACTCGTGACGTCCCGTCCGACGTACCGTCAAAACAGCGTCCGAGTGCTATCTCCTTAGCTGTGCGAGGATCTTGGTCGGTAACTGTGTAGATGCCATAATTGTGGCCCAAAGGGTCCAGTGGTGCAAGCATGGTGAACTCATTGGTGTCATTGTTGACAGCTAGTGGAAGATGATTGACCAAGTACTCTTGTAGCATGCTGTTGACACTCTCTCGCTTGCAACTACCCTGCGGGATCACCTTTACTAGAGTGCGATCCACTCTGTCTTGGTCATACAGCATGCCACTGCATTTGAACTCCAAACAGACTGCTGAGACACTGGACTGGTCCCGGTCTCTGATACTGCGGGTGTCTCGAAGGCCGTAGAGTTGGCCAACTGTTCTTGGATGGGTACCTCCCATGTTGCGAGAACGGACATTGAGTTCATGTGGGCTGTTGAGTTTTACTTTAATAAAGCAAGCTCTGTATTCCGTCGGCTTTGGCCACCAGCTCAAGTAGTCTTCTGTCCAACTCATTGGATCGTCCTCGTTGAAAGGAACCGTGTTGTAGTCATAGCGATCTCCTTCGACTCTTGAAAAGCGGAAGTGAGGTGCATTAAATGGAGCTTCTTCACACTCCTTCAGTTTTTCCACTGGATAAATGGGACCGTTTGCTTCTTCGGCTGCGTTTGGGCTGGGTTTTGCTATGTTGATACTGAACGCCGTCTTCTTGATTCTGAGATCGTCGTGATCTGTTCTTCTGTAGTTCAGCTTATTCAAATAGGGTTGAGGGACACCAATGATGTTGGGATTTAATTTCGGCGCTGAAGCTACTGCTTCCAGTTCTTCACCTCCCAGGTTTGCCATGACGTAAGCTGAATAAGCATCTGCTCTTTGGTCATCACAGAAGGCAGGTAGACATGCACCATTGGGACCAGTGATGACGCTATCAAACCGACCCCATGCACGAGGGTTGCTGGAGTAACCAGCTGTAGGCTCCATATTAATCAGAGTTACCACAACACCCTCCACTTGCTCACTCGACATATATCGTTCACTACGGAAAGCTCTGACTTTAACATAGCATCTTCTGTTTTCAGGCACGTCCAAGTTAAACAGCCGTCTTTCTCGTATTTCCATGTTTCCTACGAGGAAAGTCCTTTCTTCTCGCTTTCGTCGTCGTGTTTTCTCCATACGAAGCTGTCCTTCTTCTTCCCAAAGGCCAGTCTCTGGGTTGAGGGACCACAGTTTCATTGTCTCCAGGTGTTCCGGCATTTTGACTTGGGCCGCGTCAAGTCGGACCTTTACTTTTCCAGCATTCAGTGACTCCCCGTCTGCCTCATCCCTGAAGTCAACTGAGAACATGCCATAGGTTCTCAAGGGCAACGTATCACCTTCGGTACCAACGAAGTTGAGATCACTTTGAGCGGCCGCTGCTGTGGATACATCTCTTGGGTCCATGAAGGTAACGCTGGCCTTCACATTACCTACAAATACCTCTCCATTCTGCTTGTAGAAAGAGTTTGGTGGAATTTCAAGCTCGGCCATAGGTTCCTCACCTTGTACTTCTCCAAGCTGTAGTTTGTTGCTAGCGATTGAGCTTAAGGTAACAGGAGGCTTTTTCCTCAGCAGTTTGATCTCATGGTACACAGCTCCACCTTTGTTGTTGAACAAAAGCACTTTAGTAGTGTTCACAAACTTTTGCATGTTGTCTACAAAAGTAAGAACTAGCCGTTCAGTATCTGTGGGAACTTGGATGGAGAAAGTGCCCTTGTATCCTGTTCGGCTAATCCTTGCACCATCCATATAGATGTGTCCAAACCTTAAGGGCTCTCCTGTATCTGCTGCAAGAGCATGCCCACGAACTATTGTCTTTATTTCCACACATTTTTTGCAGCCACATTGGGTGACCACCATCGTAGGTAACTGGTAGCCTTGGCATGTTATCTGTCTCTCTTCCATTTTGGACACCCCACAGCAGAAAGATATGGAGTCTTTGCATCGAATACCGTTGTCCAGCTGGCCGCTGCATGTTTCTATGGGGCATCTTCCTACGTCATAGTAGAATGAGTTCGACTGGTTCTGGAAGCAATCATGAGGCAGACGGATCATGTGGGATTCAGGATTTGGGTTGCATGAAGGCTCAGCTTGATCTTTTTAGATAGAAAGAGATTCCAAGGTGAACAAAGCAACAGTAAACAGGTAGGAATTGTTTTTTTTGCCTGTTATATAAAAGCTCACCTATGACTGAGAGTGTGGCTGGCTTGGATTTAATGGCACCGTTCTCATTGGTGGCTCTGCAGTAGTACTCTCCAGCCTGAGCCATGCTCAGGTTCCTCAAAACCAGTCTCTCGTCATAGTGATGTACGCTCTTCGCAAGCAGAGTTCCGTTGTGAAACCTGGAATTAGCCAGTGTAAATGAGGAAATTAACTGGTTTCCATTAAAGCAAAGCTAATGTATTATACAAAAACAGTCTATATGGGGGATTATCGATGTCTACATACTATGGTGATGCTAAGACGTGATAACATAATATCAAAAGGTACGTTTTCCAATTTTTGGGGGAGATTTTGTTCATAAACTCTGAAAGGTTAAATGGAAACACTCTCATGGGTTATTTGGATTGTCCCAGTGGAGAAGCCCTTAAACAATTCTTTGTAGAACACTACTCCAATAGGTTTTGCCATAAGCTAGGTGTTTAAATAGAACATCTATATGTGGGGTATTGTAGTGTATACACTCTTGGAAGAAAGCTTTGTTTTGGGAATGGTTATGAATCTAGCTTTTGGAAAGTGGTTTCTTTCTGATTTCCCCTGAGAGATGAAATGAAGTACATATCTTGTGGTGCGAGTTAGACTGAGCCCTGCTAGCAGAAAGGTTTTCAACCTTTCAAAATCCTTCTGGATTTTCCTAAGAGATTGTGGCTGTATGCCAAAAGTAGACATAATGTATACACACTTCGGGGGGGGCGATCCTCAAAAAGTTCGGCGGGACTGTTTTGTGAAATTGAACTCTTTATGGTGCCAGATAACAAATCAAAGTTATCGTTCTTTACTTTGGCAAATTGCATAAATTTAAAAACACAACACTGCATTAAGAACTGGTTTGTGTCTTACCACTGGTACTCATCAGGTTCAGGTGAACCAGTAACCTTGCAGCAGAAGGCAGCTGTCTGACCCTTTCTCCTCGCCTTTGACTCTGGGTTCTTTTGCACATACAGGTTTTCTGAGGAAGGTGCATAGTGGGATTTTTATTTCTCTCCCTTTGAAAGGCAGCAAATGTATTTTAATTGAATTTTAGAGGCTTACTTGCTCGCTCCAGCTTCACATGAAGTACAGTTGTAGGCTCAGAGCTCAGCGGCATAACAATCTCCTGAGGTCTGTGGCCCTGCAGCTTGATCAGCAGTGTAGTGTTGCCGTTTGGGCAGATCCTTGGTACACGGAAGTGTCCGTTGTGGTCAGATAGCGTGAGAAGTTTGGGGCTTGTGCCTGAAAGGAGGATTGCTGCCCCAGGAGCTGGAAGACTTCCAGCTCTACGAACTGACCCAAGCACCGTGTGATCCTCACACATGCAAGCACTGCAGTCTGTGTTTGCCTTGCCTATCGCACACTGCAAACTACAACCTAAAATCAACAAAAGAGGAGGAGACATTTAGATGCTTTTTAGAAAGATTATACTTTGCTTGGTATGTACACGACTTTCCTCACTCGCTTTCTCACTGAGCTACCCCAAGAACTTCAACAAATGCATGCGATTGGCCCTAAGAAGAAGATGCAAAAGGTTCACGTTCAGATATTAGAGTGGCAGAACTATCCATGTTACTACAGTATTTTCCAAGTGCTTGATTAGATTGGTTAAGATGTGAGGTCTGGGTCCACATCCAGACCACCATCTGCCAGTTGATGACCCCTGCTCACTGGTATGTTTTTCAATTTGTTAGAAATCTGAAGTGTTCTTGTACCACTAGAGGTACACTACTTTAAAGTTCTAATTATGTACAATCAAATGAGTTAAAAGGTTCATGTTCCCCAGGAGAAAACTCATCCTTGAGTGTACCATCCCATAGACAAGCACAGTTTGGCCTTTTTTTGGGGGGGGGGTACTAAACATGTAACCCTGTTTACAGAAGAAAAAGAAAGTCAGTATCTTACTGATGTGTCTTTCTTTGTGAATAAGCAACATCACCTGGACATATGGGTCCTTTGCACTGTCTGCTCTCCATCTTTAGCCCGTTACACTGCCTGGATTGGGTTGTGCACGTTCTGGATCGGACCTGGGCCGCGACCTGGCCACATTGTGCGGGACACGGGGTCCAGTCTGACCACTGACCCCACGTTCCTTGAGTTTCTGGCTTGGTGTCTAAAAACCAACATGTGCAATTAGGTTTTCATGGTGTTCAGACGTCAGGTTCCGTCACAATCGTCCATTTTGACCATTCCCAAAATCAAACCGGATTGGAAATCCTAGAGCCGATTGTGTACAGGTAACGGTGCCCAAAGGGCGTGATCTGTACAGATAGAAACGTGACTAAATAACAGCGTAATGGAGAGATTTGACATTCGATGTCCATTTATTTTCAGCAGTCCCTTTTCTGGCCACGTTCACAATGACGTTTGTTAATTAAATCAAGAAAAAAAACCCAGACACTTCAAAAGAGCACAAGTGTCCCTCTGTGGATGTGTGTTTAGATAAAGCACTGAAACAGTTTTTACTACGGCATTGGGGGAAACATTTCCAACATCTTGTATTAATCAGAAAACCAACGTTTCCACTCCATCCAAATGCTAAACTGCTCACTTTGGACTTTTTGTTTGTTTGAGATGAATTTCAGCACTTATGGAAGAGACCCAACACTGAATGTACTGCAGTCTTTCTGGAAGGTTCTAAATTTGTCATCAGTCAGCAAAACCCATTACGTAAAACCTTACCTCTTGGGCACAGGAAACGGACTGCGTAATTAGAGCAGCTCTTCCCTTCAGGTTGTTCCGAATTGATGCACCAGAATCCCACAGCGGGTTCGGCGTGCACTCTCTCTCCGGTTCTGCGAGCTGGTATCCAGTCCGTAGTTCGAGCTTCTAGTGCCCGTGGGGATTCACACACACGAGCTCGGTAATAGAATCGAATCGCATCCAGCTGCTCATAATCTCCCTTCCCTCCAGGGTGATCGATGTTGAACCAAGTCGTCCAGTCGTAGTCACCTGGACAGGTCGGGAACACTGGCTTAGCGTTGCATCGCATTCAATATCCCTTCTTTTTTTCCCACAACCATCTCAGCACTAGATTATTTCAGTTCCAGCACACCAATAATGATGAATCAAAAGCATTCAGGTGGAAGAGCTGTGTTGACAGCCTGTGGGAGTAATCCTGATTATGGTAGCTCTTTTATAAATGTTTTGATAAATATAAATACCTTCGGTATCGAACACAGCTGGATTGTCCTGCATGGATCTTCCTGATCCTGTAGAGAAATTCAGCATTTTTACAACTCAATCAGAACAATCAAATTCATTTGTATTGCAGCTTTTAAAATAAAGCAAGGTGTAGATCCACAAATCCCACCACCACCCCACTGTATATAGTGTATAGAGTATAATTAAAAGATTGCTATTGGCACCAGAGAGGTGTAAACAACATTTAATAAGTTTTTACATGAAAACTTTAGACGGTCAGGCAGATGTAAATATAGCTAAGCATGAATTTTGTCTTGGTATTTGATCTTAATAAAATTTATTGGATGTGTGTGTAACCGTCTTATCCCCCGCCAAAAAAAGGCCACTTGCTTCCTTATGCTTCCAAACTCTCAATATCTCAAATGTTTTGGTTTCCAGATTCTACAAAAAAAAAAAAGAGGAGGCAATCAAGCCGGTCGAAATTAACTTGATAAATTGTAACGTAACGTGATCGTTTTAAAACATTATATCCACGTATAAACAAACTCACACTGTTTTGAATGTGTTTAAAAAAAAAAAAAAAAAGTTTCAGACCTGAACCAAACAAAGGATGTAAATGTTTAAATCAGGAACCCCCCCCCTCCCCCCACACACACAAAACAAACACTCCTGTGTAATTTTCACTCATCTGTTAGCGATCAGTCTCCTTCACAGACCGACGCTCTCACCGCTAGAGCTTGACGACGTCTCGTTTCTATGTTTTGATAACCGTAAGATAACGATGTAGGATTAATCCATGCGGTTGAACGGTACTCGACCTCGTATTATTCAAGCTTGCGCGTGTTCCAGGTTCATCACAGGAACTTAAAACCGACACGGCTTGACCTCGAGCTCACGGTACGGCGTGGCCGACTGCCTCCGGCTTACACGCATCGTTTCCCATCGAGCTCGGTTTCTGAGAGGGAGCGCAACCAGGAGGCTATTTATCGTCTTTACAGAAGGGTGAAATGCATGAGATTATGCCACTACCAATAAAAGCAGCTGGTAAAGTCCTGTTAGCACTTTCGGCACGGATAATTTCACATTAAGAGCTAGAACCGGGCTGGGTTGGATCGAGTGGTTGTACCATGAACTCTGCCTGTGAATAAATATTACGGTCGGGTTAATGGGGGTAACGAAAAGGTTAAGCGAAACAAACCTTGAGCGAAGGTGATGGAAATTCCAAAGAGGAGAAGACGACAGACCCACGTTCGCTTGTACGCCATCTCGAGTCTGTTCTGGCGGCCTTTCACCTCTGGTGATGACCTTTTCTTCTTTTCACGCTAAATATAATCCCGACACGGAACTCCTACAAGTCAGAGAAATTTTAAAAGCAATGTATCTGCATAGAAGGGGGGGGGGGGGGGGGGGGGGGGGGGGGGTATAATTAAAAGTCTTACTTGTTTTCCTAAAACTCTGACCCTTTTACCCAAATAACGTGAGGCTACATACTGCGTTGTTCAACCCTTTTTAGCTGTTGCTCTATTAAATGTGTTTTAATTTAGATTTGGAAAAAGAAAGAGGCCGTGGAGTAAGAAAACGGATCTAAAAACACATTCTTACGTCCCCATATCACGTCTGTAAGAGTCATCAGTGTGTATCCGGGGAACGTAAAAATGCGATCATCATACACCGGAATGGGGGGAGGGGGATATTTGGGCTGGTTTGAGTATTTCAGAAATGTAGGACCTCCTGGGATTTTACACACACACACGTCGCTAGAGTTCACGCTTTCGCAGAATGATGCGAAAAACAAAGGCGGCTCTGGGTGAGGAGATGCCTCGTCAGTGAGAGACAGGAAGGCTACAGTGGCTCAAACAACCGCTCTTTACAACCACGGTGAGCAGAAAAGCATTCAGTACCGCTGCAGACCTTCAGGTGGACCGGCTGCAACCGCAGAAGACCACATCGAGTTCCACGCCATCAGACAAGAACAGGAATCCGACGCCACATCGGGCACAAGTTCACGGAACCCGGGTGAAATTTCCCCCCAATCTTCAACACGTACCTCGTTGTTGTGTTTTTTTTCCTTCTAATAAATCGAACATTTCTCAGTTCACTTATACACATGAATTAATTAATTAATTAATTCGAGATTTTCTAACGCTAGACGATTTAAATGTTGAACCAAAACAGGATGAAAGAAGAAAAAAAAACCTTTTCCCTTGCAAAGTGAACGGACACGTTTCCCACGAAACAAAACTAACCCCCAACAAACACACATAATAAAACAAGCCACAGATTTAAGTATCGGGATGTTTTGTTTGTTTTCAAACCCCTTAAATATATGTTTGTGATTTAGTAAAGTCTATTATTAATTATTTAGTACCTGTAGTGAAACTACGAGGAGTGAAGAACACAGGGGTGAGAGTTGTATCAGTTAAACTTAAGGTGATGTACAAGAAAATAAGAGATAAAAAATAAACATTTAAAAACACACTCACAAAGCGTAGCGGCATTCAGTTGTATAATGAAAATAAGATCACATCATGAAGAATAAAACCGTAAGAACGGGAAAATGAGATGTCGTCTCACCCAGGTCACGGTCGTTCAGAGAAGTGAAGAAGACCTCAAATGGGAGAACGGCAGGAATGGTGTGCGCGCGCTCGGTCTTCTGCGGTCTCTTATATAGCTCAAGCTTGACTTGTGGGCTTGGCTGTACGCCACGATCAGGAAACCAGATGACCGCATGAGGAAACGACTCTCTCTCTCTCGCTCGCTCTCTCTCTCTGTGTGGTTTAGAGAACCGTGTAAATGAGCTCCAGTAGCAGTGTTCAACTGTTTCTGTTCCACTGATGAATCCAAGTTTGTTCGGTTTTACAGAATCTTCTGAAGCTGATGTTTTTCCCGTTCATGGTGATTTAAGGTGTAAGCAATCAATACGCAGAAACACACACACACACACACACGGAAATAGTCTAATTAGTATCGAGTCATGTAAACGCGGATGAAGACAATATTCTGACTCCGAACCCTGGAACATGGCCCGTTTAATCGATAATTTGTTGCATCTAAACGCTTTATTCTGGGTAGCGACGGCAGCATCTCGAACCTCCCGGGAAATAACAGCGCGTGTCGATCGGCACGCTCACTAGCGTGTACACGGGAACACTCCGACTCCGACGCCTGTACGCACGTCGACGTCGTGCTCGGAACGCGGCTGCGGTACGAGTAGAGACTATAGACGTAGTCAGTGATGATCGACGCCCACGTCCAATAAAGCAAAAGAATGAATATTTCACTGAAGAGAGAAATTCTGCATGCTTTATTTTACCTGATGGACGTCGTTAGGAAACGGAACGCTGTAGTCTTTCTCCGCGCTCCTCTTATCGAAACAGTTTAACCACTCGGTCAGCTGAAGCCGGTTTTTTTGTTTTGTTTCGTAATCGGTTACAGACTTAAAGGCTAAGATCAACCGCTAACTGTTCTGTAATTTCGACTGCAATTAAATCAGAGTACATTTTAAAACACCAGGGATTCAAGTAAATGTTTGCTAATGGACGGTGTGAGGGGTATAACCTCCGTCAAATTAGGCTGAAGTAAAATAAATAAATAAATGTAAATAAATTGGACGTCAAAGCACTGTCGTTTTACACAGACGGACAATAAGATGTTATTTACCAACACTACATTCTGAAAGCCTGAACGCTCGGCGCTTTCCGTGGCTCTCGGAAGCGGTTCTGATGAAGCGTGAACTGGACCTGACAGGATCTTACTTTTCAGTCAAACACATTCGAAAATGAAGCTTTACGTCTGTATAATTTGTTCTTTCGGAGACGGGGATACTTTCTCCAGAGGGATGAAGTCGAAGGGATGTCCGACGTTAGCATTCGGTTAGCATTACAACCGTTTATAAAGGAGTTTGAAGAAGTGAACACGGTGTTCTGTATTTCTCCCGGTACAGAGAAGTGTTACAGTTATTCCATCAGTGCTGAACACACACACACACACACACACACACACACACACACAAATGTGTTCAAAAAATACTTTATAAACTAACAAATAAATAAAAACCTAGCACGAGTTGCATCAGTAACTTTAACAGTACAGCTTTAACAGTAGATCACACTCGGTGCTTTGTCGGTTTGGTTTACTTGGGATGAAGATGTATATAAACACCACCAGATGGGGACCAGAGGAGGCCAGAGGCTCTTCTTAAAAGCGTCCTTCGTGGTATTAAAGTGCGCGAGATTACTCCGAGCGCCCGACGGCCCGGCGAGCCGCCTCCGTTAACTTCACCTCATCATGAGAATTAGAAGGCAGAGTCGCACAGCAGGACGCATCGGGAACGTCACACGCCACGAGCTACATCACACCATGGAAGTTTCTGAAAGTTTCCACTCGGAAGCGTGGACGGGATCGGCGCCCGTGGATTTAACGCCGGTGTAGTTTATTTAAGGAACAAGTTATCTAACGGTTGCCTCGATTAAAAAGCTGAATGTTTTTTTTGTTTTTAAACAAAAGAAAGAAAACCTCAAACATGATCCTGGTCATAATCTTTCTGTACAAACCTGGATTATATTTATAAAATCGGCGTCACAGCAAACCGTGACACCCTGGCAAGTGGAAATCCCCCGACTGTGAACAGACTTGAGATTATAGAAATCTCCAGATTATAATCTCGTCTAGAAATGGATCAAATAATCGTATCTTCGGTTTCTTGTAAACGTACGATGGAAAATACTACATAAACAAATGAAAGATATTCTGTTCGACGTTATTTGCAGTCACTTGCAGACCTTTTCACACCCCAAGAGAATGTATTTTTGTTCATTTTAATTCATTTCGGTACCACATATGAATGAAACTAAAAACATACGAAACCCGAGAGAGATGGTAAAACGCTCTGAGCGACACGGACGGCCATCGTCTGGCAACAAGCATCTTCCATACACAAATAAAAAAAAGAAAAGCGAGACACTGATCGATGACGTTTGGCAGAAGGGGAAAGTTGCGTAAATGTGCGTCTCATGTTTCTTTCGTCGTTGCTGGTTGTCCGGTTGGAAAATAAAACACAAAATCTTACCTCATGTTTACCAGACGGCGATTATTGCATTTCCCGCAGCGGTCATGTGGGGAAGTCTGAGGTCATTCGTTTATAAAAGGATCGGGAAGTAGTTTGCGGTTGTACCTCGGAGTTTGGCTCTGTATCGTTTCGAGACACCTTTCCTGGACACAGTTTTACAGGTAGGTGATGATGTGAGGGAACTGCTCGAGGAACGGGAGTTTTACTGCAGCAGACAGACGGCAGACGAGTACGCCGGGTTACGTAATCAGGAAAAGATGCTTTAGACCGTGCGTTTGGTCTGTAACGCCATGGAAGCGGACTTGTATAGTAGCGTACGCGGTGATAAAGTATTCGCACGTTCATGATCGCACAACTTTCTAAATAAACGGACCGTACCCTGGCGAACAGTGCTGTCTACACACACGAGAACGTGAGCACGGCGACTAAGCAACAACAACAAAAAACATTTACACAAACCCAACTAATAGCACGTATGCCGTTACACTGCATGTAAGCAGCGTCCCAGCAGCCGTGAGCCGTCTCGGTTTCTTTTTTCCCCTTTCAGCAAAGTCACCCAAGACATTCATTCACTCCTCATCCAAAAGAACTCCGAGCTGGATTTCAGTCAGTTGAATCCTTCATGAGACATGTTGCTTAATTCATTTCCTAAACACACATTCACTTACACACATAAACTTTGAACTTCGTTTACGGTAAAGCTGTGTAATTAGCGCCGGGGCTGGGCCGTGTGGAAAAAAATCCGAATTTTTTCCTCCCCAGTTTGATCTTGGCCAATTCCCACCCGCCTCCTCTCGACCATACGACGACAGCTACCCAGTGGAGCGTGAAGGCTAATACAGGTTTCCTCAGGCTACATCCACATTAATCCGGATTAGATAGGAAAACTGTATTTTTGTTTTAAAAGACGCTCCCGGTCAACGCCGACGTTCTCGAAACGTTTCCAAAATAACTCGTTCACCTACACCGAAGTGTCTGAAAACTCGTTTACGGCGTTTAGCAGACGCCCTTATAGAGCGCGACTTGCGTTTCTCTCATTTATACAACATACAGTATAGGGATTTCAAAAGAATGACATCATTGGCCATAACCTAAAGATAAGACTGAAGAAACGGGGCATCGAGTCTGTGCGTAGATTGGACGACTCGCTGATCGGATCTCGTGTTTTTTTGGAACGTTAAACTGGATTTTTGCTTCTCTCATCCAACATGTTCTAGAGTTCTACTTTTCAACTGTGCTTTTGAGTATGATCATTTACGGAAAAAGGTCATTAGCACCGCTAGTCGTTTCCGACGAGACCACGCGTACGGCCGTGAACGGGCTCGAGCGGTGAACCGGAGCAAATCCGGCATCGTGGTGTTCCAGAACAGAGCGAACAAAACAAAACATCACTTCACACTGGGTAAACATCATACACATATTCAATAAAGTCAAATAGAGCAAAAAAAAGTCAACATAAAGTCAAATCGATCACTCCAACCCCGAATCCCTACCGTACAGAGCTCTCCTCACTAACCACCTGTCCACAGAAACTCATCCCCTCAGCCAAAACCCAACAAAAACACTCACCCAGACACACTCTCACACCTGAGCTAAAGAACATGTACACCGAACAGTGGAAAAACCAAATTAAATCCCAAACCACATTAAAACACGTACACAGCTCTAATCAGACAAATCCAATTAGCTGAATATCTGAACAACAAGAACCTGAGAGAAAGACAAATCGTGACCAGCTATAGCTCGGGTGATCACTATTTAGAAATGGAAAAAAAAGGAAGACGCGCTGAAACCTATAAACTCCGAGAACAAAGACGCTAAACACCGGGACCTACAGGAAGTAGAAACGGAGACGCACTTCAGTCTGATCGGTCCAATATAACCGGATCAGACCGGAATATTACCGTAAATTCACATCCACCATCCCAAACTCCTCCTCCATCCCAATTTTCTAAAGACTACGTACAAAATTCGAGTGGTCTGAATTGAACCATATTTCAGCATCGTATACTATACGGGACCAAGTTTGTGGACACCTGACCAGCTCACCCATACCCGGTTCTTCTGCAAACCGTTTCCACAAACAACTGTATTGAACGTCTGTATGCTGTAGCGTTATAATTTCCCTTCACGGAACCAATGGTTTCTACACACAAGACGTTCAGAGACGTCGGGTTGTGGTACGGTTCGTATTACACGACCGTCTCGTCATGGGAGTCACACAAAGCGAGCTCCATGAAGACATGGTTTGCCAAGGATGGAGTCCCGACCTCAACCTTTGGGATGAACTGGAACGCCGAGTGCACCCCAGGCCCCTTCCCTCGACATCAGTACCTGACCTCACTAACACTCTTGTAGCTGAACGGACACAAATCATCCCCCACAGCCGTGCTCCGAAATCGAGTGGAAAGCCTTCCCAGAAGAGTGGAGGTCATCATAACGGCAAAGGGGGTGCTTTGGGATGCGATTTTTTCTTCAATTTTTTTTTTTTAATTATGAGCTGTTGACATATCTGAATGACATTTCCGACATGTAACACGTGTATACGTATACGTAAACCTTCTTCAGACAACAGACCCACTTCACACACCCACACGTCTCGTTTCCCGTGCCGATGTTCACACCGTCCTAAACGCCGACCCACACTGTAACCCCTCAGTGTTTCTCTAAACTGTACGTTTACGGGTCAATCCCGCAGGTGCGGTGGTTTTAGGAGGTTCTGCGGCTCTTCAAAGCAAGGTAGTAAAACATATAAACAAACACACAGCTCCCCTAGCAACTGGACAGGGGGGTGAGATTTTACAGTCGACGCCAAAATAACCGGCACCCTTTTAACAAAATGGGGGAAAAACCATTGCACAAACATTTACACACAATACTTTGTTTGGTGCATTAGATATAAAATCCTTTCATCGACCAGCATGAAGCTTTCAAAGCAGAAGAGATGAGGGATAGAAAAATTACATAAGCAGCTAGAAGCAGGAAACCTCGTCGGATCTATTAGAAAACAGGCTGGAACAGGTGAAGATTTGCCAGGAGCTCGACTCGTGACCATAACAAAATACCAGAAATTTCAGATTTGAAAACTGTACTTAGTTTTGGGGGTTCTGAAGTGTTTCACTTAACCATCTATAACAGCAATCTGTTCAGAAATATTGTACAAAACAAACCGACAAATGCAGCACCCGGTCGCTCAACTGGGCCATAAACATGGAGTAACAGGCTAGAAGATGAGACGTGTCCTGCTCGGTGCCTTTTGCCTTGTTTCTTGTTACCGAGTGCAAACTGAAGCACTGTTTGATGTTCAAACGTTGCCGTTTTATGGGTCTGTCTGGAGTTTCAGTGCATGTTCTACTCCATCTCCACCAGATTGTCCGGTTTCCTCCCACGTCCCAAAAACATGCTGGTAGGTGAAACGGCAACTCTCAATTGCCCCCATGGTGCGAATGAACCTGATCTCACACCCATTGCCCTCTCCAGACCCACCACCCTGACCAGGATACAGCGGTTACTGGGGATGGATGGATGGATGAAACAACATACTGGATATTTCTTAGAGTTGGCCACAGTCCATAGGTAAACAACTCTTCGTGTTCTAGCAGATGTAAGCAGTCTGTGGGGTTAATACTGTGCTGTACAGATCGGGAGGCCGTGGTTGCGAGTCGGATCCCTGGGGAACCTCAGCTTAATGACTCCAGCAGTGAAACTATGCAGAAACAGCCTCTGCTTCTATCATTAGGGGGCCGGCAACCCACGGAAGAGGACCCGGAGACGTTCCCGTCTTCCTTTCGCATCTAGTGAGACGTATATATTCCTGGAAAAAAAGGTTTTCTCTTCAAATATGACTCTCAAACAAGAGGAACTTTTTCCAGTATGTGAATGAATGACGGATACAAGATCAAGCAGATTAGTGTTGGAAAAGTTGGGCTGGGAATCTCATCCAGCCTTGGTAAACATCCACGAGTGAATGCTAGTCCAATCAAAAACAGTTCACTGAAACCTCAAATACCCTGCTGATATTTTAGGCGGTTTATCCGATATTACGAGAGAGTTGATATTGTGTTGAACCTGGAACTGGGTCTCTCTTAACCCATTGAAGGAAAACTTGTGTTTTCCGACTTTATCTATACAGTTAACTCTAGAAATATTGGTGCTGTTTAAGAATAAATATATCAAGTTAATAAGACACAACGGGGAGGTCGTGGATCGGGGGTAGAGCGGGTTGTCCACTAATCGTAGGGTTGGCGGTTCGATTCCGGGTCCATGTGACTCCACTTGCCGAAGTGTCCTTGGGCAAGACACTGAACCCCGAGTTCCTACTGACAAGTTAGCGCCTTGCATGGCAGCTCTGCTACCATTGGTGTGCGTGTGTAAGAAACACAGCGTAAAGCACTTTTTCATAAAAGCGCTATATAAGAGCAGACCATTTACAACAATGAATGGTATTGTTAGATGAAATATATGGGGACACTCATTTTAACACTATTTTCTCAAGGACAAGGGACGGATTTGAATTAAATTGGTCTAGCTCGAAGACTGGAGTATGGTTATGGCTTGCCAAAAGTTTGAGCCAGGGTAAAGGTTGAGCTGAGGTTAGGCTTAGTAGGTTAGTGGTAGGTTTAGCCTAAGGGTATTTTTGGTTTATGGTTAAGGTTGGGCTGGGGTCGTCCTAGTGTTAAGTCTTGCCTGGAGTTATTGAGCTAGGGTCAAGCTGGGTTGGTCTAGGGCTACTCTAGTGTTCGCTAAGGTTACGGTTCAGTTTGGTTAGACTTATTCTAGGGTTAGGGGTATACCAGGGTTCGTTTAGAAGAACATGAACATCACTGGCACGTTTCAATGTTGAGGGTCATGTGAAAGAACTGTTCACTCTTTCTCCCCCTCACTCTCATCTCTGACCCGGTCCTCATACAAAGCCGCTGTGTCCTTTGTCCATTCTCCAAGAGATGATTCACATTTTCTTCAGCACAGAACAGCATGCAGGTCCTCAATGAAAGGCAGTGAACTCAGAGCTGTGTGCATGTGAGCCATATTACACAAAGAAACAAAAATGTCACTCGACATCGAGCATTTTACCGTCGCACCAAGACAACAAAACATCACGCTCAAGCGGTTATAAAAAAAAAAAAAAAGAAAGAAGAAGAAGAAAAAAAAAAAAAAAAAAAAAAGGGTGATTAAATAAATAAAAGAAACCATGCTGAACAGGGTGGAGAAGCGTGTAACAGGCAAACATCAGTGCTGTTAACAAAATGTCTTATATAAATGTGATTAATTCAATGAAAAGTGTAATAAAATATGTATTGTGTCACTTCATTAGCCTTGTGTTTCCAGTATGACACACTAGGACACAGTAGGGGAGAGCACGCACGCACACGCACACACACGCACCCCCCACATGACGGTTTCCTCCACCCATAAATACAAGCAGGAACAAGTTCTCCAGTGGTGATGGTGAGGTTTCATGCTCTCATGGGTGCTTATTTCTACACACAAGAGCAACTCCAATATAAGAAAAGAAGGGAAAAAAAAGTTCACAATAATTAAGGTTACGGGTGTGGGTTAGTGTCATGTGCTCACAATGTCGTTCAAATGAAAATTATTTATGTATTTATTTATTTTGATTTTTTTTTAAAAATCACGTTATTTAGAACATGACTCTTCATTCCGAGAGAGAGAGAGAGAGATCTGGTTTCAGGTTTTGCTCCCCATCTCATGATGGCATGAGGTAACGAGCACCAACGTAGCGTCATATAAAATATACACAGTTCAGCTGTGGGTCACAGAATAAAAAATATCATCACTTACAGTCCCCTGCAAAAAGTAATGACAATTCTATTTCGCTAGCCACCAAAGACATCTGGGTTCAAGCTCAAAAAATGAACTTCTGCATTCATTTCTCTCATATTTTACATCTAGACGTGTTAAACAAGGACATTGGGACAGGGCACAAACAACTAGACATGGAACAGGTCATCAAGGACAACAGAAGTTGATTACAAACATTGTGCGAGTTGTGAAGAAACACCCAAAAACGACAGTTAGTGACATCACCAACTTCACCAACAACCTCTACAGGACAGGATGAAGGGATCACAATCCACCATCCAAAGACTTCGAGAGCAGAAATATCGAGGCCGTACCACAAGATGTAAAAGCACTCATCAGCAGTACGAGTCAGAAATGGAATTCACAAAGAAATACAGACATGATCCACAAAAGTTCTGGAACAAGACGAACCTCTACCAAAGTGATGGAAAGTCCAAAGTGTGGAGAAAGAAAGGATCTGCTCATGATCCAGAACATACAAGCTGATCTGTGGAACATGGTGGAGGTAGCGTCATGGCTTGGACTTGCACGGCTGCTTCTGGAACATTCTCACTGATCTTTATTGATGAACTCGTGATGGAGCAGCAGAATGAATTCAGAAGTCTACAGGAACATTCTGTCTGCAGATTTACAGAGAAATCCATCCGAATGAATCAGAGGAACTTCATCATGCAGCGAGACAACGATCCAAAACACACTTCCACCTCAACACAGGACTTCATCAGGGGGGAAAAGTGGAAGGTTTTAGACTGGACAAGTCCATCACCAGACCTTCACCCAACTGATCAGCATTTCAAACCAACAGTTTGGTGTCAGGGAGTCTCAGGATTGACGCAGTTATTGCAAGCAAGGGAAACGCAACCAAATATGAAGCGTTATTTACTTCAAGACTATCTGTTCCTATACTTTTGCTCGCCTAAAAATTGGCTGTTCTGATAAAAAAAAAAAAGCTTCTATGTTTTACGTTCTTTAACACGTCTAGATGGAAATAAAAGCTGGAGATCCTAACCTCTCGTCTCATCTCCATCTTTTCATCTCAAACCCAACGGTCTTCCGTACACACCACAAACTAACGAATCGGCCTCGCCGTTCCAGTAGTTTTGGAGGGGACTCTAAATTGTGGAGCAACGTCGTCTTATTTTTTTTTTATAATGCATAAACATTACTGTATACCACACACACACTCCCCCCCCCCCAATTTAGTGTGTCCAAGATTTTAACTGGTATTATACTTTAAATATTTGATTTTAATGTGTATAATAACTCATGTGAAAACTACCAGGTTTAAACATTTGGTGGCAAAATGAAAACTATTCAGAATTTAACGTTAATATGGTACATACAACATTACAGTACACACACACACACACACACACACACACTAAAATGAACAAAAATCAAGTGACTAAAATGTGACGAATACTTAAAGAAGTAAATCCAGACGAGCCGGCCGTGTCCGGCGTTTCCACACGGAGAATACGAGAGGTGTGGGAACGCTTTTCTAGCGTCGACGCTTTAAAATTACACAAGCCTGCCGAATGACCCATGAGATTGAAAACATGTGGCCTGGAAGATGGATGAGATGTGCACGGCGTGGCCGTTGAGACGGGGTCTTCCATTTTCTCCGGCTCTTTTTCTCGCGTTCCCTTTGAGAGGGTCAGAATAGGTTGAATGAGGACGTTGAGAGGCTTTTTTTTTTTTTAAATTCTAAAAAACACTGTTCATGTCTTTCTGTATTGAAGTCTAGTGCGTTAGAAACGGCACACTAATTAGAGATTCAGACGGGGGTGGGGTGGTCAAAGTCTCTTTGACCGATTTTTTTTTTCCCCCCACATTCTCCCCAAGCCGGTTACGACCGAGTGGACGTGGATCAAAGCGACGGTTGTGGATCCGATTCAGAACGGTGACCTCTAGAAGTTACAGCAGCAATAAAGACAGAACCGGTTCTTGTGTCGGCGTTTCACGGGTCAGCGGTGAGTAATCCGGACAGCGCACCGACACCATGCATGGATAATCCTTTTATCCTCCATCTTCATTCTAGAACGGCGAGCGGACGGATGCGTCCGGACGAGCTGCCGGCTCCCCGGTGAGGCGGGAGGACCAAGAGCTTTCAATCCTCCGTGAAAAGACGGAGGGGAAAAACAGTACGAGAAGCAAAAAGATGTCTCTCTCTGGTCCGATCCATCTTTCCTCATCAATGAGACAATCCAACGACAGCTCCACAAAGATCCTGACCAGATTCCCAGGAGGAAGACTCGTCTCATCAGACGAGTTATTCTCTGGATGAAGGTGAAGAACCTGTCCCAGGCGCTGGGCTATAAGCATCCCCGGGTGTATAATTAAATGCACCGATTATATAGCTTATTTGCTTTCTTAAGCAGTAAAGATGCTCATGAACAAGCAAATATCTTGGAGGAATTTTGACCATCATGACCTCGCTCTTACTAAATAAAACATTACGATCAGTGTCACAAGACCGAGTTAACATTCGAACCATTTCCTCATATAAAATGAAACAAATTTAAAATAGTGTTATGAATTCATTTTTAAAACAAAATCCAGAATCGTTGAAATTAGATGTGATCGTTTAAATGTTTAGTGTAAAAAAAAAAAAAAAATTCGATAATCATGACGTTTTGATCAATAAATGCAGTTGTTTTGCGTAACAATGCATAAAATACACCACAGCATGTCCCAAAAGTCTCCACACACAGGGGACGATGGACACCGGCACCATGGCGGTTAGACCTTCGTCAGCGGACGTCCGTGGACGTCGACTTCTTCTCGGTCGGTCCGCGACTCTTCCGATCTTTTGGAATTCGTCAAGGAGTGTGACGTGCTCACCATGTTTCTCATTAAGACGCCCATCGCAACCTTGCGGCTTCCCGATCCGGCCGTGGGAACGATTTCGACACGTTATTCTTTTCTCAAAAGGCGTTCTTAACGGCTATCTTGGTGGGGGTGAGGGTGGGGGTGGGGGGTGGGGGGGGTCTTTCTCATCTAAAATACAAGAGAAACCTGCACCAGATACTAATCTGCTGAAGCCATCACATTGTGTGTAATGACACAGGCAGAGCAGCGTGCTACTGCGTGCTGCTGTGAAAACAAGAGTGAGGAATAATTACAAAAGGACGAGAAAAAAAAAAAGCCTAAAGATTTTTTTATATATATATAAATTAAATAAAGTGACAGAGACAGGAAAGAAGCCGAGCTGGCCAAGCTTCATTTTAGCAGCGGGAATGGAATAAAACGTCATGTTGTAAAAGTGGTAATGGGTCTAAAAATGTCAGGATGCAAGGTCTAGCATCTCTCATAATCATTGTTTTATATATATATATATAAATAAATAAGACGTTGGGTATGAAATCATTTGTGTAGACTTCTATAAAACACAATCCTGAGACTCTGTTCCAAGCATTGTTATTATTGTTCCCATAGTAACAGCTTGCTCACAACAGTAGATGCTAAAACCAATTCAAATGTTAGAGTCCTTCCATACGAGCATTAATGGAAGGAGTCTCCAGTGTCGGAGGAAAAAACTGCAACTTTGACAAGGGAAAAATTCATCCGTTTGCAGTTTCTCGGTAACATGACCGGCTGCGTTTTATTTCCGTCTTATTAACTTCAATCGAGAGAGGGGGGGGACGACTGATTACAGCTGCTATAAGGCAAGTGAAAACAGGAACATTACACAACATTTGGGATAAATTCGCACCTTTAACATCTGTATACCATGTTGATATTTCTGTAAAGCTGCTCTGAGACAAAGCGCTATACAAATAGAATTGAATATTAAAATGTTACTGTAAGAACCAGGAAAAAAAAAAAAAAAAAAAATCTCGTTACATTCTTTAAGAAATAGAAAATTGTCAACAAAGGCAAATCGCTGAGGTCTAAAGGGGATAATCAACTTCGGGGTGGTAACACTAACTCTGCTTCATCATGTCTTCTTAGTGTTGTTTATTTTCCTAACGCACACTCGGACTCTGTGTGCTCGCCACGAAGACCCTGTCTGGACGTGAGCACCTTCACACGTGTGTCCCAGCCGTTCAATCTGCTCTACATCTGGGTTTTGTGATGGTGTAATCCTCCTGAACTCTCACCCCTCGCCTGAGGAACAATTCGAACATACGACTCGGATCAGGAACGAGCTCAGCTACCTCGACCTCAGCTCTCCACAGATCCCAAAACAGCACACGTGCGAGTGTGTACTGGCTAAAAAGAGGTTCTATAGAAACGACCACGATGAACTCGAACAGGAGGTCGTCCAGTCGCACATGACATCACTGTCTAGAACTCAGTCTAGCCCCACGTCCGGTTCTTTTCCTCAACCCCCGTCTTCCAGCTCAGCACCTTATCAAAAAGCACTGCAGGGGGAAAAAAAGAAAAAAAAAAAAAAGTGGAAGTGATATTGCACATGGGGAATGCTGTGATCGTGCCTCGCTCACACAAATCAAACGCGCACGATCCTGCGTCCTAAACAGATCAAGACGTGTAACGGATAAGAAGAACGAGTGCGAGAGTGCGTTTATAATAAACATCCCCAGAGAGAAATCTGTTCCTCGTCCCCCCCCAGAGATGACGCAAGACAGATTGAGGGTTCTAGCTGGGATTTTCCCAAACATGTTGGCTCAGTTCTTCAGCACATGTGAGAACTTGATTAGAAGAGTCACATCGAGCTGTTGTAGAACATAAGCGCATATCCTGAATCATTAGAACCAATCACCACTTCATATCACTTAATGTGGTTAAATGTAAAGCACAGTTTCAGAAAAGAAGTGTGTGTGTGTGTGTGTGTGTGGGGGGGGGGGGGGGGGGGGGGGTGTCCCGTTGTATAGTGAGAGTGAGAACGTACCCTCTACCTGTCAACTAATCGGATTGGGGGTAGACAAACTTCCAGCACCATTTTTTTGTTTAATTAAAATCCACAAACTGAGTGTTACAAATATAAACTTCAGACTAAAACTTTACATTAACACACACACACACACACACACACACACACAAACAAACATACATACACACACATTTTGTATTGAAAATTATATTTTAAAGAATTATATTTGAAAATTAATTGTCGGTGACTCTGGGTATCTTCTAAAGCTCGCGGCGTCGCATTACGTGTGTATGACGTCATGTGCCATCGACCGGGAAACGGTTTATACTTCCAGTTAGTAAAAAAAAACCCGCTAGTGATATATTTGAGATGACATTACCTTTCTAAAACCCACACACTAGACGATAGAGTACACAGTGCATAGTGTAAGTGCACAGTACTTCACTGGGACACAACTCTAGTATTTACTCGTTGATGCGTTGTTTTCGGAACAGGAGTAACGTAATGAGTAAACGCGCCCCGTGCCGCGTACACGCCGATTAAACGATAATCAGATTCATTGAAGACGACTTCCATAATTGATTATTGTCGATCAGCTGTTGCAACTCTAGACCGCTGCTTTCTTTAGAAAGGGTTCTAGATTGAACCTTTATCTTTAAAGAGACAGGTTCTAGATTTAACCTGCAGATTAAACTCTTGAGACGCTTCTTTCGGTTTCAGTGTACAGTGGACTTCAACATCTGGAAGAAACAAACTTTAAACCCAGGCCACTGTAATAACGATTATGTAATACTTTTGATTAATTAAGCGTCATCACACTCGCAATCTTTCTGCTGGACTGAATCTCAGTACTGATACTTCGACGTTTAGATGGAAGTGCTCCCCAGTTTGTACATCCCTCATCTAGGTTTCCTCAAAAGTTCTCAGGTTGGTTAACAGATTTAACTTCCTAAAGTGACTCTACTTACAATGTCCCCCCCCCCCCCGAAAGGGAAACACTCTGTTGTAGGCTTCTACAAAAGAACCTCGAAGCGTTCTACCAGATGTTCGATAGATTAAGCTTTTTTTTTTGTACTTTACAAAACTCCTGTAGTTTTAAACAACACAGTGGGCTCCGACAAAGTTTTCTGCAGTTTAATCACAGACATTTAAAGCTAATGTTCCGTACTTTTATCTGATATTTATGCTAATTTACTATTTGAAATCTGACCGCCCCCCCCCCCCCCAAAAAAAAAAAAAAAAAAAAAAAAAAACCCTTTTACGATTACAATCATTTCAGAGTGCAAAGCTTGCGGGAAGAGGGTCTTTATAAAACATTCCCTACGTAATTTCACACACACACACACACACACAGAGTCTGGTTAAACTATTAAGGCCTCAGAGACGTCTCCCCTCCCTCTTTCCTAGTGTGTGCGCGCGCGCGCGCGCGCACACACACACACACACACACACACACACACACACACACACACACACACACACACACTTCATGCATCTCCTCTCCTACAGAACACAATGTAAAAAAAAACAGAAGCTCACGAGCCAGAACCCGACCAGAACAAACGTTTAGGAACAACGTTTTATTGCGAGCCCAATCATGATCCGTTACGCCTGTTTCTGGACTGTTCTATTTACTGTGAGATTTTATGAGGAAATAAGAGACAGGCCTTTTACCGAGAGCCACAGCTACAGGACAGAGGAAGTTGTGAAACAAAAGCGCATCATATATTTTTTATACGAGTAAAAATGATTCATATTCCAGTGACACTGTAAAGTCAAGCAGCAGTTAAACACAAGGATATCTGTAAGGGATACTCTCCAATCCTTTTATAAAAGGTTTCTAAAGTTTTTTTCCCTTTAATCTAACCCCTCTCTCTCTCTCTGGCATCATTGTTTAAATGATGGATTGTTATTGGTTAGAAAGTGTTGATTAATTTTCTATAACAGCAGCTCAGACAATAGCGCAGGTTTATATTAATACACTACTTCTAATGAAATTATATATAAAATGAATTTCATCAGAAGTAGTGCATTATATATATATATATATATATATATATATATATATATATATATATATATATATATATATATATATATATATATATATATAAATTAAATAAAAATGGAATTTTCTTCCCAGTGCAGTTCATAATATTTATCGCTAGATGTCACTGTTCTCGTGCAGTGACGTGACGAGAAAAAAGAAAAAAAGAAGAAAAAAAACCCCACATACTACTGTACTAAATATTACCTCAAAATCATTACACCGTTACTGACATGCTATTTAGTCAGGTACCGTATAATGTGCTATTTGGTGAAAAGTTGAAAATCAAAAAATAAGAGCCATTTCCACCCAGAAACCTGCCTCACACTGAAACAATGATGAGATGCATGTAAACAGCACTGTATGCAAACCTGATCAAGTCTAAAGGATGAGGTGCTTGGGATATAAAAAGGTCACAGAAGCCCAACAGGGAGAAAGAAAGTAATCGCACCTCACACATTCGGCCTACAGCATCAGGACTGTTTAGTGCAGCCTCCTCCAGAGAAAAGAGAAAACTGAATTCGTCTTCCCGCGATAATAACGATAAAGCCTTGGCGATGACCCACACGCAGCTCACGTGCAGAATGAAAACAAGTACGGCGGAAGGCGGACGTGAAGCTGAGGAGGAGTTTATCGCTAAACAAGGAGCTACCTCTACAGTCTGGAACTGGTTTGGTTACAGAAAAAAAAATAAATAAATAATAATAATAATAATCTATATTGATCTAGTCACTGATATCGTTATTGCAATAAATACCAGAAAATATCGCGATACCGTTTTAAGTCCATATCGCCCATCCCTAATGGTTTAAAACCGTAACACTTCAAATCATGCAACGCCTCATGAAATATTCCAAAATTCATTGTACGACCACTCTTCCTGGTTTAATCCTCTAAGTGGCAGGTTTAGTACATGTCGCTTAATTGAAGAGCGGGAATGCAGTAATGCGAATCAGAATTTTATTTATTTGTTTATTTATTTATTTGTGTCACTGTCAGGGAATCATTCCATTACGCAACAGCTGCCTTCGAGACATTCTTGGAAGATGATTTCCTAGTTTTGGAAAAGTAAAGGCAACAAAGTCGGCGTCACCGAAATGCCAAGCAGAGCTAAACAAAAACTATTCACGAAGCCCTGTCGTGAACAAATGGCACGGGTTTTACGATTTGGTGCGTGGGCCGAGTTGAAGCGCTTTCACTCCGAGAAGCGATGCAAGAGGCTGCGTGAGCCGTGTGTACGCCATCGTTCCAAACACCGGGAGATTTCCTCCGAGCGCGTTATTAATACACAGTGAGTGTGTGGAAAGATGCACGTGGGTGTTGAAGTGATAAGTGGGGTGTGGGAGGACGTGCCGAGTGGCGCCACGAGGAAATCGAGATCTCTGCTGTCTTACTTAATCAAACCCACGCAACAACTATAGAAATGCTGGAACATTCCGCACACTCGAGGGAGGTTTAAAAGGTGACCGGAAGAAAACGATCCAATTAAAAAACACTTAAAGGTGTTCTATTTGACGTGTACAAACATCATCAGGGAAAGAGGAAAAACAAAGCTGTGGTTTGTAATAGTTTTAATCGTTTTTGTTTATGTACTGCTTTATTTCATTGCTCGATTTTCTCTCTCTTGGATTTTAATAAACACGCCATATTACTGAGAAACCACAAAACTCAGAGCCCTGAAGACTTTCCTGTCTCTCCTTCTGTCGAGCCACACATGATTTTATGGAGATGCCAGCGACACTTTCTGCTCTCCAGACCTGACTGATCCATCCTGATGCCCTACGTCAGGTTGGAGCTCTCATCAACCGGAGGATACATTCTGCCACTGAGGACGACCCCAAGCAGAGCACCCTGGAGATCGCTGAGGACGGTACCGCTTGAAGTGTCATGGAAATGGTTTTGGACCTCCTCAATTCCACATGGACGTTCTCGCTGTGGTTGCTGGGACTACGGTTGCTGCGATGGCCTTGGGACTGCGATTACCACATGCAGTTTTACACTCGGGTCTCCTTTAGTGAACGGTGGACTAGTTCAACAAACAGACTTCATATTAAACCATAATGAACTTTCTTTCACTTTCACACTATCCGTCGTTCCCCAGATGAGGACGGGTTCCCTTCGGAGTCGGGTTCCTCTCAAGGTTTCTTCCTCGTATCATCTCAGGGAGTTTTTCCTCGTCACCGGCTCGCTCGATAGGGATAAATTCACACACTTAAAATCTCCATCCTGTGTTTATATGTTTCTGTAAAGCTGCTTTGTGACATCGTCCGTTGTTAAAAGCGCTACACGAATAAAATCGAATTGTGTCGGAAAACGTTAGAGCTTTAACTGATTGTTACGAAGACTCCTTTCATAAATGTTAAATAAACAAGCATCTCACAAAAACTTATATTTTATATGAGCATCTGCCATATTGGATACATATCTGTACTCGCTGCTGATGGATGTTAACGCTAGTTCTAAACCAGGAAGTGTGTGATGGACTGCTACTGTACTATTAACACCATGAACCCTCTGCGGTTCTATGAGCGATGACTATAATGAACAGTTTTCCCGCGAGATGCCCAAGAGGAAGAGTTTGAGCTTGCAGAGAAGAGCAGTGTGTACATCACTTTTTCATCTGGTCAGTGATGAAGCGGCATTGATCCCTACCTGCGGTAGTCTTATCTGAAAAATGAATCCTCTCACTCATCCATTCGGTCCTCAGGCTCCTGGAATCACCCACTTTCAGACATCTGATTGAATTCGTCCTTTGAATCCACTCTTATTGATGGCCGTCATCCGGCACACACTCGTATACTCCTTCAGATTTTCTCTTACCCCAAAAGAGTATCCCTATCTTCTCCTTCCTTTCTTAATTCTTTTCTCTTTCTGGTATCAGTCCAGCCCTACTGTCCAAGTGTCTACACCTATCTAGTGCGAGTATGCAAAACTCATTCAATAAAAGCTTTACCTTTATGCTTTCAACTCCCCCCCCCTCTATATTCTGACTAAAATGATGTTTGTTGGTTATGCAAACTGGATATCCTGGAAGATTGAATATGTTGTAATTATATAACCCACTGTAGAGAACAACAAACACTTAAGTAATGGCTAGTCTTTTTTTTTTTTTTTTTTTTTTTTAAACAAAACAAAAAAACATAATTCATCTCGGATATATTTTTCAAGAAAGTCAAGTGGAGTGTTTTTAGACCAGGATACTTCATACTACTCATAATAACAGAATTTTTTTACATTATACCTTCTATCTTAATGATAAAAGGTCATATTGCAGGGTTTGCAGTGCATGTGTAAACTGGAGCAGTTTCAGATAGATGTTTACGCATGCGCAGACTGAACAAAGCGTAAACTCTTAAAATGCATTAGCAAAGCAGAAAACAAGCATGAATAACTAAAACTAAAACTAACACACACACACACACACACACACACACACACACACACACACACACACACACACACACACACACACACACACACGCGACACTGTTAAAAGCTTTAAAATCACATATATACACAAGCGCGGCGGCCATTTTCAAACAACAGCAAAGCCAATCACGTGACTCACTCATTTAAAGCGCTTTCCTCGCCAATAAATCCTCCAATAAATGTTCTTTAATTCCAAACTCAGGGCTCTGATGCTCTCATTTCACCTCTTCTGAATCGTTCTGCTCCGCATACATGTGCTTAATCAAGTTCAGTTGTGAAAATAAAAATAAACGCTTTGCTAAAGCGATTACCAACAATCAAAGCTAGGAGGTGCATTTGGACGGCCAATTAACCGCTTTCTAATCACGTGATCAAATTAGACGCATCCTATTGGGTAAAAAGCGTGTTCCTCAGATTTCTACATAATTGGATTTCTTTTTTTAAAGGATGCCTAAATCCAAATGATTACACCCACAGGTTTAATCTGGAGTTTCTGTAAAACATGGCCTGTGAATCTTTAATGCCCCTACATGACTTGTCACTTACTAATCGTTGAAGCACATTATTAATACCTGCCACTTTCCTCCATTTTGTTTATCACACTTTATTTCTCATTTTTCTAATCAGTCTTGTTACCGTTTTAGCGACTCGGCAGATCCAGGCATCAGAAATGGGTCAATTCAGAGTGGAGGTGGATTGATTTTCCTGACAGGCTCATGTTCCCTGGGCCATGATCAATCAGGCATCAGAATCAGGATGGATAACTGTCAGGGATGGAGGCCTCTCTCGCTCGGGTGCCATGGACGCACGGATGTTAACGATTAGCTCTCTGTTTTCTCAACGCTCGGTGCCAAAGGCAACCAAATAGAAAAAAAAAGAACAGATAAAGAAACAATTTGGACAAAAACAACACAAAGCATCATTGAATTATTTCGTTCGGAAGATCGATAAACAGATGCATCTATACAGTTTGGATCGTTCAGACTGGCTTTATTGATGAGGGAGATGGAGCGCTTGGGCAATTTACAATTTACAGAAGGAGATCTCGATTAAAATTGGCTTGTTTATGTGTAAACTCATTTTTAATATATAAAGTGAGCTGGAATTGATTTTACCGCTCTCCGGCTATGACACTGAATAGCTCGATTTACACTGGATGCTACTCGATGTAGTGCTACTGTGAAGAAATGTCAAAATACTGTGCAAAAGCACCAAATGAGAGAGTGTGAGAGTGAGTATGGTAGAAGTTATGTGAGAAAGAGAGGGGTTTTTTTTTCTTCTAGCTTTTATACAAATCCAAATCGTTGAAACAAAGAGCAGGAGGT
Source organism: Ictalurus punctatus (assembly GCF_001660625.3). Classification (NCBI taxonomy): domain Eukaryota; kingdom Metazoa; phylum Chordata; class Actinopteri; order Siluriformes; family Ictaluridae; genus Ictalurus; species Ictalurus punctatus. The sequence continues at coordinate 16,934,616 of NC_030442.2, forward strand.
GAATTGATTGAGTGTTTTCTTCCTCAGGAAGGTGTTTGATGAGGGATATATAGGAGAGACAGGAGATGGAAGTGTGTGCGTGTGTGTGTGTGTGTGAGAGAGAGAGAGAGAGAGAGAGAGAGAGAGAGAGAGAGAGAGAGACATTGATCCATTACTAAGAGATAAGGATGGAGGAAGGGCCAGACAATCCTCAGACCTCAAGTCCTCTTATATTCCCAGTTTGACCAAAAAGTTTTTCCATTTTTGTCATAATATTGTTAAAAAAGAAATAATACGCACATAAAATAAGGCAGCCTAAATTCTCATCCACATGTGAAGTGAATAATATTTGAATAAGGCACAGTAGGATTGAAGAAACAACATTCAACCGGAGGCAACAAAGGACCCGCATCTCGTTATTTTTGATATTTCTTCATTACGAGAAAAAGCTTTTCAATAATACAGGTAAACATTTCGTTATTATAAGAAGAGCATCTCGTTACTACAAGAAAACATTGCGTCATTACGAGAAAGTCGTCTTGTTACTAAAACAAAACATTGTTATGAGAAAACGTTTCATCTCGTTAGTACGAGAAAACGTTGCTATGAGAAAACATTTAGTCGTTACGAGAAAAGCATCTCACTAATAAAAGTAAACAGTAAAGATGCTTTTCTCGTAATAATGAGACTACTGAGATATTTTCGTAAAATATCTTTAAAAATGTTTATTTGTAATAATGAGATGCTGATGGGAATTGTTTTTATCGCGTGGCATAAATGTGCTGTGTTCTTCGGCTGCTTCAGTAACCAAATATCACTTTGGGGGTCAATAAAGTCGATCCATCCATCAATCCATTCATTAATTCATCCATCCATTCATCCATCCATCAATCCATACATTCATTGGTCCATTGATCCATCCATCAATTCATCGATCAATCCATCCACCCATCAATCCATACATTCATTGATCCATCGATCCAACCATCCTTCCATCCATCCATTCATCCATATATTTATTCATCAATTCATCCATCAATCCCTATATTGATCCATCCTTCCATCCATTCATCCATATATATATTCATCAATTCATCCATCAATCCCTATATTGATCCATCCTTCCATCCATTCATCCATATATATATTCATCAATTCATCCATCAATCCCTATATTGATCCATCCTTCCATCCATCAATCCATATATTTATTCATCAATTCATCCATCAATCCCTATATTGATCCATCCTTCCATCCATTCAACCATATATTTATTCATCAATTCAACCATCCATAAATCCATTCATCCATCGATCCATACATTCATTGGTCCATTGATCCATTCATCAGTCCATACATTAATTCATCTATGCATCCATCCATCCTTCCATACATTCATTCATTCATCCATCCATGTATCCATCCATCAATCCATATATTTATCCATCCATCCATATATACCTACATCCATCAATCCATCCATCCATACATACATACATACATACATTCATCCATCCATCCATCCATACATACATACATCAATCCATATATTCATTCATCCATCCATCCATCCATCCATCCATCAATCCATATATTCATCCATCCATGCATCCATCAGTCCATACATTAATTCATCCATCCATCCATGCATCCATCCATCCATCAATGCATGAATGTTTAAACGATTAAATAACACCTCCTCATGCTTGTACCTCGAGAGTTTCAGACCCACTGAGGAAGAAGCTCAGGTTCCATCCCAAGACAATCCTGCATGCAAAACACACTACATAGTTTATCATTGTTCCTGGCTACGAAAAAAAAAAAAAAAAAAAAAACCCAAATAAATGGCAAAAAAAGAAGAAAAAAACAGTGTTCTGAAACCTGATTGAGAGATGAAGTGTACACAGTCATGGCTCACAATGATCATCAATCACACACAGTATAAAGGGAACGTGTGGCACCTGAGGCCAAAGAACAGTTCCACAATCTCACAGCGTGATGGGACGCACCGGCAGGATTGAGTGCACCAGGTGATGGATGGGTTTATTCGATTTCTACAGCTTCTATAGACATCTGAGCATTGTTTGGTGGCCAGGAAATGTGTTTATCTGAAAATCCATGAAATTCAGTTTCATCTTATTTGGCATCAAGTGCCGATGGTAAAATGATGCCTCGTAAGAAATTCAGGATTCAGGAGTGTGAATTATGCTGGATCAAATGTCGCCTGTCGATAAGGATGTTATGATACTTTCTGGGCTGGACTCACTTTATTAAGACTTCCAGGTTCTTTAAACATTCAGAAACATCGTCCCTACCAAGAACTTTAAAAAAAACAACAACAAAAAACGGCAAACTTGATTTAGTTGTTTTGTTAAAGATCATCGAAAACACTAATAAATATACCATCCGTAACTTCCCGTTTTCGTTTCTATAGTAGCAGCTCATTCACAGCGTCTTGTATAGTGGACGTTTTCTAGTTTTTGCAAGATGAGGTTTATTAAACCTTTACAGAAGGAGTCTCCAGTGTCAGCGGTTTGTAAGAGGAATTTGCAGTTTCTCTGTAACATTACAAGTTGGAGTGTAAACACAACGAGGTTGGGGTGAGAGCGCAGGGTCGGCCATGATACGGTGTCCCTGGAGCAGAGAGGGTTAAGGGCCCTGCTCAAGGGCCCAACAGTGGCAGCTTGGTGGTGCTAGGGCTTGAACCCCCGACATTCTATACAGTAACCCAGAACCTTAACTATTGAGCCACCACTGCCCTACAATTAGAGTACAATAACCCGCACACACACAGTACTATTGTCATGATGCAATATGAATGTAGTGGGTAGATATCACAGTTGTCCAGCAGATGGTGATATAGTCTTCTGAGCTGCTCTTTATTTTGACTGCTGCTTGTTTTCGG
>NC_030442.2:16947500-16957500 GCF_001660625.3 Ictalurus punctatus
TGTAGAATAATCAATCCCTCTGAAATACACTCCACACTTCACACGACCGGGAAAACAACACGTATAAATAACCGAGAAACATTTTTATTACAAGAACTAGTTTATTATCATCATTTATGTATTTTTTTTTCCCCCTCTGCTTCTTGCTCGTGGAATCCTAAAACCATACAAACCACTCAGAATGGTCTATCATGGTCTATCATACAGCACATACGCACAGAGACCTGTATAAACGGAGATCACGACGCCCGAGACGTGCCTCCTGATTTATTTATTACACACAGAGAACACGGAGAAACAAATCCGCAGCGCTCCTAAACAGAATAAAAGACATCAGAGCAGAAAGCGGATCCGGATCGGTGATCCGGAGAGAAGAAAGAAAACAGACACACAGGGAAATATATCGATTCACTCTCTGACCTTCTCTTGGTTTCATTAAATCTCCGAAACTTCTTTTCTAAAAACAACAACAACAACAACAACAACAAAAAAACAAATAACGAAGAACGTACAGTGAATCTAAAGCTTGTAGCGTGACATAAACAACTGTACAAACTACACAAACGGGTGCAAGGGTGGAGGACATACCTTTACACACGACGATAGCTATAACCCTGATTTATTTATTTAAAGGGTCACGTGTGTGTGTAACAATTTGTGCAAAGTTTAAAACATCCGGAAAAAAAAAGTAAAATGATATCCACTGGAGTTTTTTTTTTTTTTTTTTTTTGTAGATAAAAGGTGCAAAATACGGGGCGGAGTTTATGCAAATAAAGTAATTTCTTATTCGTTCGATATGTAAGTTTGGCGAATTTTGGAGCGCATGTTATTCTTGTTGTTTCTGAGATCGCCGAGTGACAATTTTGAGAATCTTTCTCAAGATTAGATCGATTAGAAATGACTAAACGGTTGTTTGTATTTGTTTTGTATTTGTTGTCTTTTTTAATAACGTAAAAACGCTCCCACGGAATTCTTTTGAAGGTCTTGTGAATTTTAAAAAAAAAAAAGCTAAGTTATATATATATATATATATATATATATATATATATATATATATATATATATATATATATATATACATACACACACACAAACTGTATATAACATACACAGCACATTCTATACTTCCATTTGCACATAATTGTATATCTTTAATAGCATATCTGTACATATATAATCCTGTCTATTTTCGCTATGTCTTTAGTACTGTATTATATTGAATTTTATTGATTTATTGATTGATTTATTTATTATACATATTGTGTGATGTTCCATTTTTTTCCCTCTGCACTGGAAGCTCCTGTCGCCAAGACAGATTCCTGATGTGTGTAAAAGTACTAAGCAATAAAGCTCGTTCTGATTCGGATCCTGATTCTGAATCTGGCATAAAAGCCTCGACCTTGTGATCAACCGTCCTGTCTGCTGCTCCTCCTCCTCTGAAAATGTCCAAACTGACACTGTTCTCGACTGAGCAGGGGCAGCGTGATTCCTGCCCCAGTGGGCCTCTATGTGAAGTTCCCATTTTTGACCACTAGGTGAATAATAACAATAATAATACGGCGCTATCTAGAAAGAAATCGATGTAGCACCTGTCGTAAGTGACTCAAAAGATTTCATTCGTATTTCAACATCATTTAAAATATACGGAGTTCTGAATGAGGATTCCATGAAATTGAATATGTGTTGAATTGCTGATATATCATTTAATCCACCACTTTTGTAGGTGTTGTCATTTAAGCAACTAATTTTTTTTTAAAAATGACTAAAACCACCGTCTACATTTTTCGGGGGAAAAAGGTGCTCTGTTCACCCAGAGGAATGCTTGAAGGTCCCGTGTAGAACCCTGCAGCAGAAGGATTCCTTTTCAGAAAAGGTTGCAAGTTGAAATCCGAAAAAAAAAGGGAGTGCAAGCATGGAATTTATTCGAGTGCACAAACAATAACGTTTTTTTTCGCTGAGAGATAGACAGCTCGTGGAATTTTCCCGATAAATAATGAGTAACTGAATTTTTGGAACTGCAAACAGAAAGAAACAGCAGCTGATTTCATCACTGAGTTGGATAGCACCAGATACTTTATTAGCAAAAAAGCCAAACTGATCATTAATGTACAGAGCAAAATGCTTCAATCTTATCAGTACCACTGAGGTTCAATATAACACAGATATTGCTAAGTCTAACATTGCTAACACAATTAAACGGAGTGTACCGTCTGTCCACTCTGTCGGCCATCTAGGCCACGCTCTCGGGAAACGGATCAACAAGATGGCGCGGATTTGAAATCATTGTTAAATTGGACAAAAAATGGCGTAAAAATAATGTGGCGTCTTTGCCTCGAATGACACAAATAAAACATACAGAGTCATAACAGTGCAATGCATCTTATATGTGAATGTGTCAGTGTAAGAACCTGATAGGTCAGGAATTTCCTCTTAATCTCTTAATCACAAGATGATTGGCTCTTTTTAATGAAGACACGGGACTTACGTGATGCAGCCGCCATGTTGAGTTTTACGTGTTGACGCTTTCATATTTTAAGCAGTGGACTCGTGTCTACTCGGATATTGTCATGATTAATGGTGTGTGATAAACAAACCGTGAAGAGGATAATCCACGTGTTTAGCACCATGTTAGCGCCACGTTAGATCCTGTCTTTGATTGACAGCACTCACAGAGCTCAGACGGCGACCCACACAAAACGATGTTTGCTTTACAGAGTCTGAATGCGTCGAGGTTGCCATGGTGGCGCCGCTAACCCGACGTTGCTACATGCTAATGGGGTCGTCTCCGAGTCGTCCTCCCGATGGGAATTTCGGGGCAGCGAGAAACCCGTCGATAAATGGGCCATTCATTGCGGGGTTGGCTGTTTGTTTAGGATGATAAAGGGCCATCGGGATGGACACTAATACCCTTTTTGTTTTGTTTTTTAGAGATTATACGGATAAAACTGAAGAAAGAGTCCAAAAAATAAAGACGCCATCGGATTTCTCGGCTTAGTATCTGTGAAGCAACATTGAGTTGCTCTGTATTTGTCTAAAGGACCATCAGTGAGCACCTGCTGCCTGGTTAATCTTCTCCAAACAGAGAACAACCGAGAAGCTGAAACAAAACACGACCATCAGAGATCACCAACGGGGGCACAGGATTAGAAACCGAAATCTGAATAAGGTGTAGAGCTGGCCGTGTCAAGCAAACGAGTGAGAAATTAAAGAAAAAACTAGGCTCTCTGTTATACTCCATGGGCATTTCGTTATTTTTTTATTTATTAATTAATTTATTTTCCTGAGTCACCGCAAATCACGCCGAACATTTCTATCGTAACGGCGTGTTTTCTTCTAGGACGGCTCCGTCCCCATTCTTCGTGAACGAGAGTTCTCGCTGAATAGTTTGATCATACGTAAATCATACGTAATGGCCTTCACTTCACACTCACCAAATATCGATCCAATTGAAGATTTTGGAGTGACATGTTAGACAGCGACAGCGCTCTCTACCACCATCATTTGGAGCGATGTGCTACCACCCTCAGTCTCTCTACCACCATCATTTGGAGCGACGTGCTACCACCCTCAGTCTCTCTACCACCATCATTTGGAGCGACGCGGTACCACCATCAGTCTCTCTACCACCATCATTTGGAGCGACGCGCTACCACCATCAGTCTCTCTATAACCATCATTTGGAGCGACGCGCTACCACCATCAGTCTCTCTACAACCATCATATGGAGCGACGCGCTACCACCATCAGTCTCTCTACCACCATCATTTGGAGTGATGCGCTACCACCATCAGTCTCTCTACCACCATCATTTGGAGCGACGTGCTACCACCATCAGTCTCTCTACAACCATCATATGGAGCGACGCGCTACCACCATCAGTCTCTCTACAACCATCATATGGAGCGACGCGCTACCACCATCAGTCTCTCTATAACCATCATTTGGAGCGACGCGCTACCACCATCAGTCTCTCTACAACCATCATATGGAGCGACGCGCTACCACCATCAGTCTCTCTACCACCATCATTTGGAGCGACGCGCTACCACCATCAGTCTCTCTACCACCATCATTTGGAGCGACGCGCTACCACCATCAGTCTCTCTATAACCATCATTTGGAGCGACGAGCTACCACCATCAGTCTCTCTACAACCATCATATGGAGCGATGCGCTACCACCATCAGTCTCTCTACCACCATCATTTGGAGCGACGCGCTACCACCATCAGTCTCTCTACCACCATCATTTGGAGCGACGCGCTACCACCATCAGTCTCTCTACCACCGACTGAGGGAAAACCTTTCAGAAGAATGGTGTTCATCGCTCCGGTACAGAGACTTGTAGACTCAATGCTAAGGAGCTGTTCTGGTGGCTCGTTCTGGATAAACACCTTACTTACACGCTTTACGAAAACCGAAACGTTCTCTTGCAAGGCGGCAGAGATACAACGTATGCACCATTACCACCACCATAAACATAAACATTACATCAGGGATCCTTCTGCAATTTGTAGCTGAGTCACTGAAATGTACACTTTTTTACAGATTAAGACCTTTTGCAGATAAAAAGACTGTAAGATCGGAGAAATAAAGAGAAAAAAAAAAATCACAAGAAAACAAGGTTGCGAAACCTTTTAACAAGCTCACCACAGATGCTGTTTTTTTCATGAGAGTAAACGCAACAAGGGGCTCACGGGTGGTGTCGCAGATGTTCACAGCAGCTGTTTATCAGCCTTGTCTTACGTTTCATCTAGCCTACAAACACTGCTCTAGAATTCAGAGATAGATCTCATTTCTATTAATGACGTTTCTACATTACTTTGCTGTTTCGTTTCCTTTTGCGCTAATGTGTATCTAACCACTCGAGTGGATTTTCATCGCGTGATGTGCTTTAGGTTGGCGTTAACATGCATAAAGTTGGCAACCGCACATATTTTATCTTCGGCGCGTTCAAACCGTGCTTCGGCGCGTTCATCTCTACGCCATGCGTCATTTCAAATTCGGTCAAATGCTTCGTTCGGATCCTTTTTCAAAACACGGACGTGTTTAAAAATATAGGCGTTATTGAAACCAGTCCCGATTCACGGCCACTAAGTGCCCAATTAACGAGCTGTGATGTCATCAAAACGACCCGACGTCTCTTGTACGTAACGTCGATCGCTTGAGAGAAAGCTAGCGAAGTGTATAGAAGGAAAGTAATTACAGGAGAGAGGCCATTCGTGCCAAGTGTACACTGTAACCATGACAACCAGTCCTAGCTAGTATCGGCTAACTAACTGTTCCTAGCTTTCTGTCTAGGTTAGGTGTATTATTATCAACGGTGCAGATATAAACTTGACCGTATGCAGCTACAGTTAAAGAGGGACGTCACATCATGTACACCTGAACGTCATGTACTAATTATTTCCGGTTACAAAATTGGCACGAAAATATTTGCGATGTTGTAAAACGTCCTCGGTAATAGGAGTTTCACTTAATTCGCCAGGGGAACGTTTATTTTTCTCGCGTGCCACCCCAATGTGTGCGATTAAAAAAAATTCATTGTCTGACGTCACTTTTGTGGATTTTTTTTTTTAACGGCGTAAGCAAAAAAAAACAACAAAAAAAAACGACTAGCGTCAGTGCTTTTTAAAAGCAGCCAGGTTTCCCATAGGTCAGGTGTAAAAACGAAACAAAATCAAAACAAACATGGCACGTGTGAAAGCACCTCGAGTATTTCTTTCCCCGCCTTTTCCGTTAGACATTAACATCGATGAAGTAGGTTTTCGACCGAAGAAAGGTTTGAGAACCGCTGCTTTACACATCATTACAGAGACTCGAGGCAGACCACAGATACGGAGCGTTAACCCTAAAACACGTATTAAATATAGACCTTTAGAGAGCATACGCCTACGATACGTTTACATCCACACAGAGATATACTGTACGAGTATGAAAACCAGCTCGACTTGGATCTTCCCCACTCGAGTAATGGCCTGAGAGCAGGAGGTAGGATATCAGACGTGATATTTTATAGATCAATACAGAAAGGAAAAGGAGATCCAGCATAGTGTTGCATCCTGATTAAAGAGATCCTCCTGTTTCTTTAAGGTGAGACACTACAGGTAGAAATAATCCACCGTTTTTTGTTTGTTTGGATTTTTGGATGAATTGCGATATAAGGTTACACTGTACTGGGCTAAACAACAATAACAACAACGATAATAACAACTATAAATATCTAAATTCCACAAAAAATATAATGTTTTTGTCTGCTTCCGGCTACCACGTTATGTGAACCAAGGAAGCAGGTTTAAGCTCCGCCTACTCGGCACAATCACACGCGTCATGTCAAATGTTTCCTGCTTTATGTCAGTGCAACGGGTCATGATATATGTTTTCATTTTCTTTTTTTCCTTTAGTCGTCCCCCCCTCCCCCTCCCACCAAAAAAACAAAACAAAACCAAAATCTAAGCTGCAATCAACAAATTTAGGATTTAAATTTAGAAGGATATTACACGGGGATTTCCCAAAGACCAGATTTTTGATTTTATTAAGTATGCAAATGTATGCATTTTTAATTAGATGACGCCTCATTTGGATAAACAGTTGTCAAAATATCAGCAATTAATCTTATAAAGATACATTGTGATATCAATTTTACTTTCATTTGAAAAAAGACCCAGTTAGTGTCTCGCCTTAAACAGACGGAGGTGGTGATATCAGTGTTGTGATATAACGACATTATAAGCTTACGCATTATCATCAGACTCCATCGTTACTGGACATTAAAAACTATTTTTTATACCAATTGTATAATGAGGTGTGACCACTCACTCATTACCCGCTCGTTCGCCGCGATTCCTTCCTTCTCCCATTGACGGTCGGCGCTTGACCGCGCCACGCCCTCGCTGCCACACATAGGTTAAAGGCGTCTCCTGTATCGCCATAGCGAGAGTACAAATATAGTAAACGCTAAGGCTAAACCGTAGATAACTGGCGCCTCTGATAATGATAAAATCCTTTTTGAAAAGATTTTAAAAGACGGAAACATTGGAAAAGCCGTTGATGATTCCATGATGACTGCGTTCGACCAATCAGTGACCAGCATTATTATTAGCTCCACCCACACATCCCTGATTGGGACATTTCGGAACCTGGTAAGAAGGATAACCAAGTACGACTTGGCAGTGGAAATGATGAGCAAATGAGCGATGAGGGATTTTTTTTGTACCACGCCACACCGGGTGGTGGAAAACTCATGACTTGTTCACACTACGTTCTGGAGACGGAAACTGTCCAAACTACCAAAAAATATGCCACTAAAACAATCACCATAGTTCTATAGGCAATAACCTGACTCCTTAGTTTGCTGTACAGCGTAACTACAGTCTAGGCTGATGAATACAGGCAAAAACGTGGACTGTATCATTCACATTGCAGTGATGAACAGCATTTTTGGTCCTGGTCGTATTTATTTATTTATTTTTCTGGAGACAGGCGAAAATCCTGACGGAGCCAGAGCGGCGCCGAGCGTGCAACGAGAGCAGGGAAAAATTCAGTGGAGTCGCACTCACGGTGTAATAGCAGTGATCCGTGATTCATGATCCAAACAGAAAAGAGTCACTGACTGGGCTTTAAAATGATGCGAGGCGGCCTGGGAAAACCCTTCCCATGGTGAAATCTCAACATGTTTGACCAGAGTCCTGCAATAGACGATTTTTCCGTTACGACGTGATGTGATTGGATATGATCTTCACAGGAAGTTAGCCAAAGCATGGATTGAAAGTAGCGTAAAGAAAAACATTTCCGTCTCTCTTTTTTTTGGTAAAATATATTTACGTTGTTTTTTTTTGTTTGTTTGTTTGTTGTTTTGTTGTTTTTAAAGTCGAGGTGTGAAACAGTTATTTGTAGAAAATTTTGGTCAAATTCTGAATCCTTTTTGGCTGGCTTCCACATTCGAGCCACAGCATCTGTGTTAGGTTTAGCTGTCGTTTAAAACAAAGACACTTTTGTGATAGTCTTTTACGCGGGGTTTATACGCTCTCGTGAACGTAAGCTGTGTTTTCTGTCTTATCGACTTTGTGAGAGAAAACAAGAAAGGCCCGGCGAGGGAACTACCTTGTTTCCGTAAACGTTAAATGGATAAAAAGACTATAAATTCATCAATTAATCAAATTTGTGCCGTGCTACAAAGACGAAGAAAACACTTAAAGCAGACGCGCGAAAATATATTATTAGCATGAAATAATTTTGGTCAAAAAATCAGTTTTTGTCACTTTTTGGTATTCCACATCTTCCAAAATTCTTCCTGGAGGCTTTCCCCAGACCACCACGCAACCGTTTCCCTCCATGTCTTTGTAGCATACTTTTCATATTATAAATGCTGCCTAAAAATCCCGCAACAAAACATCGCACTTTTGTCTTCAAACCCTTGAGAAAAACAAACATCGTGATAAATATCATGTAGAGATCTTCACCGGAACATCGTTTGGAATGCATTTCATTTTCGGAAACATGAACGACGATATATATATATATATATATATATACAGTATATAGCAGTTATATACAATCTGCTAATCTTCGCTAAACCTGTTTGCATTTCAGTGACACGCCCCCTTGCAAAGGAAACATTTCGCTTCACTGTGATGTGAATGTATTGTATAAAATATAAATAATATTTGTGTTAAGGCTAAAAGTATGAACACATCCTTAGGATGTCCATTTCTTCAATGCGCCCAGCTTAGCATGTGTGTGAGAGGTGTGTGTGTGTGTGAGAGAGAAATGTGTGTAATGTAGCTCTATTCATTCTCTGGTTTATTGTTGGGGGAGGAGCTTCGCTTGGCAGTTGATGGACAGGTCACGCACTTCCCGTCTGCTCTGACAGGCCGGGCTTTGTGGATTTATTTATTTATTTATTTACGTGTTGATTCCTGATGAAGTGATCGCACCGCGACGTTGACGAACGGCGGCGCACCGCATCAAAGTCGTATTACTGACATCCGGCCATTTCACCGGGTCTAGATTCCCACCATGATAAAATCTGTGCTTGACTTCCATATCTATATATTTACAAATATATTATTATTATTATTATTATTATTATTATTCGCTCTCCGCTATTCTCATATTCTCAGACAGTACAATCACAGACGTCCACCACACGGATGTTTTATACATACATACATACATACAGTGTTCGTGTCTGATATACAGCATCTCATCTTCTCTTCATAACACACGGTGAATGGAATAAAAATGGATCCTGAAATTATTAGTAGAAGTGCAACGCATCTCTAACAGTCTTTAGATTCGACTAAACTGTATGGGTTTTTTTTTTTTTTTTTTTTTTTTTTTAAATACAAAAAATACATACAAACCCTACACAATGTGGAAAAGAAATGGCAGAATTTATAACGACGGCATCCGTGAAGTTGAATGAGGTACGCACACACACACACACACACACACACACACACACACACACGCGCGCGCGCGCGCGCGCACACCAAAAAAAAAAAAAGAAAGAAAAAAAAAAGAAAGAAAGAAATACATTTCATTATTAAAAACAAAACAAAACAAAGCACAGCGACAACAACCGCGTCGTTATCTTGAGGTAGAACATTGACTTCAACGATTGGAAGTGCTATATGTTGGATATTTTTCCTCCTCCTGTTCCCTTACACGAGAGGAGACGAACGGTGGTTCTTGGTGTTTGAGGTAGTGCGGCACACGTTCTTCTTGTTTTCTTCTTGTTTTCTGACCGAACACAAACAAAAACAAAACAAAACAAAAAGCTTCCTACAACACATTCATTCCGGCTGAGGTAGGTTTCTGTTGTACACCCCAGGATTCGGGGGAGGAGGGGTGCGGGTGTGTGTGTGTGTGGAGGGGGGTGGGTGGGGAGGCGCCATGATTTAAAACCCGGAGGCATTTTATAAAGAAAAATATATTGATATTGTGGAAGAAAAAACATCCTGAGATAATAGGAGCAGTTTAAAATCCCTGGAGAAAAG
>NC_030442.2:16962500-16970000 GCF_001660625.3 Ictalurus punctatus
TTAGAAATACAACTAATAATCGTGAAAAAATTAACACATGAAGCTAATAATCATAACATATTTAAGACATAAAACTAATTATAATAAAAATAATTAATACATTAAACTAATAATCATGAAATAATTCATAAATAAAGCTAATAATTATAACATATTTAATACATAAAACTAATAATAATAAAAATCATTGATCAGTAAAATGAATAATCATAAAATAATTATCAAAAAAATTGGGTGCCTAAGACATTTGCACAGTACTACACATTTTGGGAACATTAAAATAAATATATATATATATATATTTTTGTTAGTTTTTTTTATTATTATTTTTTTTTTTAAATAGTTTTTTTGGTGTAAATTCACAGGTAGCAGTGAAGCAGTGAGCCTTAATCCAGACTCGTTAATCAATGTCCTTAGATTGAAAAGACGAAAAGGTTCATTGCTGCTGCACCACGGAGTCTGAACACACCTACATTCAATCAAATGAAATTAAAAGCACCTGTGCTGATTTGGATTAAAATGAGATTACCAAATGCGATTTTCGCTTTTACACTTTAAATTTCTACATCCTTTTTTTTTTTCATATGCTAGCTTTACAACATAGTGGTTTATGAAATAAATTAAATAAAAAAAAAAAAAAATCCATTACATAAATAAAGTAAATCAATATACAGCATGCACCCGTAGGAACAATTCGTTTTCTCTGCGTTCTGCGCGACACGCTGCTGAAACGAGTCCCTGCGCCCACCGGCAACATCATTAGCAACTCATAAAATAACCGGCTATTTATTTAATGGCTCCACTTATGCATTTCACACCCATGTGTTTACAGAAGCTTATTAAAGCAGGACTGAAATGAATGTCGTGTATACAAAGAGGTTTAATCAGATATCTTTTTCATTTTTTAATTGAACTTTTTAATTCGTTTTTTTTGTTTATCTCGTACATTCGTTACCGAATTAAAGGTCCGGTTGGAATGGCATTATTTACCCGTGGAAGCGTATGTGTGTGTGTGTGTGTGTGTTTTACCTTCTCCGAGCGTGTTCTCCTGGGCCGTGGCGGAGGCTTTGCTCGCTCCACGCGAGGTGTACGCCTTCACGTAGAAGCTGTAGCTCGTGGAAGGTTCGAGATCGGCGACCACTTGCTGGAGGGTGACTTTACTCACCGCCTCCTGATACTCCATTTCCATCGGGTCTGAGAACGGCAGACATTACGTGATTTTTAAAAAAAATTAAATAAATACGTGATACGTAAGGAAGGAAATCATCAACGGGGTGGCGTAATAAAGAAGTAGATCATTTCCCTGTAACCGCCTGTCCTGAAGTGTCGCATTCCAGTTAAACCACAAAAACCTACCAAGAATGAACATTTTTATTTATCCGCCTGAAGAAGAAGAAAAAAAAGAGACACGTCATTCTCCGTCCTGTTACAAAACGTAAAGTTTACAGATCACTGAAACTGGAGACTCCTTACAGTTCGCTTTAGAGTATTACTGTAGAGACGGTATTAGAACGAGTGCATTAATATGACCCTATCGGTTACATGTTACAGACAGAACTACGGTCTGAGGCGTGTTTTTATACAGAAACAATGCACACCTTCTGACCAATCAGAGTCAAGAATTCAACGGTGGTATAACATGATATACCATGATGTAAAAAGACACACAGAGCTCTTTAAACTGGCTTCGCTGGAGCAGGGATTGTATTACCTACCCGACGTTTATATGAGTGTTATTGCTACATGAGATGGTAATAAATGGGTTGGAGGCTCGGGAGATGATAAGTGGCCGGCGGTACAGGAGTAATTTACTGCACTGAACTACACAGCAGCGGTGGAAAACTGAATCCGTATGCCTTTCCATTTGAACCAAGTGTTAGTCGTTATTCAGTCCGTAACATATTCATTACGGTTCCTTAACAAATTCATGACAGGTTCCAGGTTCTTATGGACGTTCTGCAGTTTGACGCACAGTTTTTCTTTTTTCGCTCCGAGTCTCATGACCCGAGGCTTAATCCATGTTGAAAATTCCTTAGAGCAAGGTACAGACGCTGGATCTGACTGTAAATATTGTAAACATCACAGCACAGTTATTATCCTTTAATGGTAAAGCAAGCATCATACTGAACTCTCTCTCTCTCTCTCTCTCTCTCTCTCTCTCTCTCTCTCTCTACCTGGTAAAATGGTTCTAATCTGAAAGCGTTCTACTGTAAGGTTCTACATACAAGTTTCAAGGCAGCGGTTCCTAGATTAGGGGTCATGATCCCGTGGGGTTGCATGAGTCACAAAAATGGGTTCTCCAGCAATGACCAGGGATACCATAGCAACCACTTACCAGCACCCTAGAAACCCCCATAACAACCACCTATCAACACACAAGCACACACCTGGAATACCATAGCAACCACCAAGTACACGCTAGCAAAAACCTGGATAACATAGCAACCACCTAGCAACCAACTACCAGCACGCTAGCAACACCATAGCAACCACCTCGAATAACATAGCAACCACATACCTGGAATACCGTAGCAACCACCAAGTACACTCTAGAAAAAACCTGGATAACATAGCAACCACCTAGCAACACCCTAGCAACCAACTACCAGCACGCTAGAAACACCATAGCAACCACCTCGAATAACATAGCAACCACTCAGCAACATCCTAGCAACCACCTACCAGCACCCTAACAACCACTTAGCAACACCATAGCAACCACCTTGAATACCATAGCAGCCACCAAGCAACACCCTAGCAACCACCTAGAACACCATAAAAACCACCTAGCAACACAATAGCAATCACATGGAATACCATAGCAACCACCTACCAGCACTCTAAAAACTACCTGTAATACCATAGCAACCACCTTGAATAACATGGCAATCATCTGGAATACCATAGCAACCACCTAGCAATTCCCTAGCAACCACCTGTAATACCACAGCAACCACCTAGCAACACCACCACCTGGAATACCATAGCAACCACCTAGCACACTCTAGCAACCACCAAAGCAACCACCTAGTAACACTCTGGAATGCCATAGCAACTACCTATCAAAAACACTAGCAACCACCTTCAAGACGATGGCAACCATCCAGCAACACAATAGCAACCACCTCGAATACCATAGCAACCATCTAGCATCACCCTAGCAACCACCTGTAATACCATAGCAAACACCTGGAGTACCATAACAACCACCTAGTACACCATAGCAACCACCTAGCAACACCCTGGAATACCATAACAACCACCTAGCAACCATCATAGCAACCGCCTAGCAACACCATAGCAATCATCTGGAATACCACAGCAACCACCAATCAACACCCTAGCACCCACCTGGATAACACAGCAGTGTTACACTTAAACTGTATTCCACAAGCCTTACTAAACCAAGTGGATGCTGTTCCTGGCTTTGTACCTGCGGTCTTGCGGATGTGCAGCACGTAGCCGATGATGTCCTGTGTGTTTTGGGCTGGTTCGTTCCACGACACCTGTATGGAGGTTGGCGAGAGGGCGTCGGCGCGTACTCCGGTCGGGATGCCCGGTAACCCGTCGGCCCACAGGACCGTGAGACGGGCGCTGGCCTGAGACGAGCCGGCGCTGTTCTCCGCTATACACTGATATATCGCTTCATCCTCCTGGCTGATGCTGGAGATGGTCAGCGTGCTGTAGCAACAACAAGAGAAGCAGAATATTAAAAGGAGAAAAAGAGGGAAAAAAAGAGAGATGATTTAGGTGCTGCATTAGGTCCATTCGCTTTAGTGCTTATATAAACAGCTCTCCGTATTAAATCTGCCTCAAGCTGTCTGGATGATGGATATCACGTTCGACCTAATCGCACCACTCGGATCGACGCGATCAATTCTGAAACCGCCGCCGCGGAGATAACGTATCTGCCTCTTAAATACACGGAGCGAGTGAAAGTCCCGGAAAGTAACTACAGTAACGCTAAGCTGTAGCATCAAAGAAATCGCCTTTAGAATGACACGTACCTGAACCAGAAACCAAACCCGGAACCGAAATCCAAATATATTTGGAAATCACAGGATTTTTGACTGATTTTTTGAAGAAAACCTGCTCCTCCAAAAACACGACATCCCTCAGAGCACCAGAACATGATTTCGAAATAATTTTATTTGTAGCTCAGTTTTACGGGGAGAATAACAATAACGAGTCTACATGTATACATTCTCCACATACCCCAGCATGTTATGAAGTTGGGGTCAGAACGCAGGATCAGCCATGATCTGGCGCCCCCTGGAGCAGTGAGGGTTAAGGACCTTGCTCAAGGGCCCAACAGTGGCAGCGCTTGGGCTCGAACCCCCGACCTTCTGATTAGTAACCAGAGCCTTAACCGTCAAGCCACCCCTGTCCGAAATCTTATCATAATTGTCAGTTTGTTTATTATACCTCAATACGACAGACATTTAAGTGTCAAAACATCGGTTTCTTTCTCTCAGATTCTACAGTGCGCTTTTTCTGGAATCCGCTCCCTTAAAATCTTTATAAGCTTTCCCCTACATCAGAATTGAAATCTCTGACAGTGCTAATCCAATGAATGTAATCCGAACTCCCACGTGGACGCGCGGTGTTCCTCTTCCTGCACGGCTAGTCCTTTCTCATGTTTCCGCCGTCATTTCCACGTTGTTTCCACGTTTTGCGGTCTCAAAATCAGCTCATTGCACGTTCTATTAATCTGTCGGTTGGGATGAACTGGAATCCTGTTTATTTTCGTCTCTTCCTCCTTTCATTTTGGCGCAGCTGGTTTTTTTTCGATTTTATTTCCGAGTAACGCCACGGACCGCGTAAAGCGGCCTTGAGATCGAGGAAAGCGCCATGAAAGTAAAACGTAGTCTTATTAAAACTATCACCATTCATTGCCGTAGCCAGCTAAAAGCAGACGTCTAACTCTATTGAAAGGAACTAATCAGACGTTCCAGACTCACCGGGCGTTTTTATTATCAATCCGCATAATTCGGAACGTTTTAAGGTTTTACACGGAAACGTATACATTTCTTCCATTCGGCCCTCTGGACAAACCTCTTAAAACCCTAACAACCCTTAAGGAACCTTTAATTAATGAATTTTTTTCTGTCTTAGAGTCCATGCATAATGTATGAGATCCTGCGTTTGACTTTACGGTCCTCTGTTCAAATTTGTGCTTCGTAAAGCAGATTTAGAAATCAAGTGCGTAAAGTATCTGTAGGAGCCATGAGGAGAAAAAGGAAAAGCGACTGCGAGAGATTTCATCTTTTTAGATTTTTTTGTTTTTTTAGGGTTTTAAAGAAAAGTACCGAGCGACCCGAAGCCGTCTTCGCGGTCTCGGTCGTACCGTCGGTCTTTTATTCCCATGTGCGTTCATACGTGATACGAGAGTATTATACATATACGAATATATGAATAAATAAGCAGGGTTTTTTTCTTTCTGCTAATCCCGAGGCAGTTAAACAAGAAGAATGGCAAAATATGCACAGGAAAAGATGGCACTGGGTTCTTACAGCTTTTGAGGTATTTTTTGAGTAATGAAATGAAGTACAGTGCAAACTTTGGCATGTCAGAAGTGCGTTTATTTTTTTTAAACGCACTCAATCAACAACATTATATTGATTATTAAACTAATTCTATCGGTTATTTACATTAAACCGAACGGATGGAAAAGGTTCATGGCTGTTTTTCTTTTCAAAACCGTGGTGGAAGACGGCTTACACGGCTTACGGGTTTCTAAAAAAAAAAAAAAAAACCACCGTGTCTCGGACCCCGAACCCCGGCACAAGGCAGACGATCACATGACACACTGCAAACCTGATAAGAAAACGTCCTGCTTACACGGTACGCTGTGATCTTTACAAACCGTGTTACCTCTCGCGTGTGGCGTAAAATAGAACCGTCATAAGCCCGATACACGGAGTCTTATTTCAGCAATAACTTAATCCAGTGTCTCGAGAGAGTATAAAAATGTCCACAGACAGCCGTGTGAGTAAATTTCACTCTCACGCCGGGCCACGGATCGCAGGAAAGCCTCCGTCTCAGCGGGACGAAATAACGGCCGTAATCAAAAATAAAACGACGCTCAAACCAGACATCAGCAATTACGGCTCGCTCGTGAACGATTCGCTCGACTCGAACGAATCTTTCCTACGACTCGGGATCGACGAGATCCGTCCGTTCCGTGTCGGCCGCGTTCGCGAGATGAAAAGACGCACGGGCTCTGTACAGGAAGCGGGAACGATGACCTCCCTTCCGTCCGTTCGTGACATCACGTGACGCGACGGCCGCGTATATTCTGCATCGGATACAGAAATTAGTTCATAATTCCCAACCTTCCTTACGATCGAGCGGGTAGTCCGGATTTATTTTTACTCTTAGAGTCACACGACGCGTTTCCGGTCTCAGATTTGAGCTTTTTTTAAAAATTTCTTATAATGATGGTTCTTTTCCATAACGCTAAATCTGGTAATAAAGAGTTAGTTAACGCTTTAAACTTTTAAACCGGCCGGCCGGCCGTCACGTGACCAAACAAGGAACGACTCGGACCCGAAGACCCAGTCGAGTGGTGAATGAATCATCCGTTCTCATTGTTTGTCCTTGGCTGCATTATCATTTTTGAATTTGATCAAGGTTTGCGTAAGGGGACGCGTCGGGGGAATCTGGCTATTGAATATGTAACGTTTTTAATTAAATTCTGCTCAAATGAACGAAATGAATGAAACGACTCGGATAAAGGGAAGGCTGTGGATCGGGTGGTAGAGCGGGTCGTCCATTAATCGTAGGGTCGGCGGTTCGATTCCCGGCCCACGTGACTCCACGTCCCGAAGCGTCCTTGGGCGAGACACTGAACCCTAAATTCCTCCCGATGGCAAGTTAACACCTTGCACGGCAGCTCTGCTACCACCGGTGTGCGAGTGTGTGTGTGAATGAGAACCAGTGTAAAGCGCTTTGGAACCGCTAAGGTATAAAGAAAGCGCTATATAAGTCCAGACCATTTACCATAAATGATATTAAAAGATCCGTGCCAGTGAAATGATCCGATCTTCCGATCACTCTCGGCGTCGAGACGGTTCGAGCACGACTTCTCACCTGTTGTTGTTCCTGAGCTTGACGTGACCACCGGGTTCCAGGATCTGGCCGTTCTTTAGCCATGTGAGCTGAGGAGAAGGCTCACCCTGTGCCAGGCAGGTGAAGATGGCGGTGGTGCCCACAGGCCGTGCGATGGACTGAGGAGGCTGAACAAACTCTGCTGGAGCTGCACGGGTACACGGCCACAATGACATTTTAGGTTTATTAATAACACTTTTACAACCTTCGCTGTCGTACCTAAAACGCTACGTAATGAAATCATAACTGTGTTATTATGAGGAAGTACATAACTGTTCCACATCCTCTGACTCGGGGATTCAGCAGTGCAACGGTACGACAGAAGATCCACTTCGGTTGTATTAATGTTATTCCGTGTTTTGTATATTCTGTATATTTGTATGTCACCCG